>NW_013525270.1:1790755-1858277 GCF_000836215.1 Papilio polytes | reverse complement strand
TTATATATTCATAGTATTAGTAAAAAGTATTATTACTAGATAAATGAGATTTAATATCTTCACGTATTTATTCAAAAAAATAGTAATTTTCATTTCGATAAACCTGTTACATATAATGACCAAAAGTTCTGTTTAAAAATAACTTGAATATTTTTAATATTATATCATCACCAGCTCACTATACGTCCCCACCGAGGGGCTCGGAGCCTACCTTAATAAGGGGCAACTAGACCATAGTCAACCACGCTGACCCAGTGCGGGTTGGTTGACTTCACACATATCTCTGAATTTCTTCGCCGATATGTGCTGGTTGCATCACGATGTTTTCCTTCATCGTAAGAACGCCGGGTAAATTATGTACAGATGGAAAATCGAAAATCACATTGGTCCATGGCTGGATTCGAACCCAAACCATTAGGCTATTGGCGCTTATGCTTTTATTATTTATGCAGTTACATTTTAACCTTGAGATGATATCAATTTACGTCATAAGGCGTTTTTATAATAATTCTGAAATTTTAAAGGTTTATAAAGATTATTTTTTTATTAACATATAAAGAACTGACAAAAACAATTTAATTAAACAGATAAATGTCAAAGACCGATTAATAGGGGATATTTTTTAACATAACCGACATCAAGCAAAAGGACTAAGCTTTTTAATGATTTATTTATCTCGGTTTCTTTAGAACTCGTTTAAAATACACACATTTTTGTGGAAAAGCGTTTGAAATGTGCATTTTTTTTGATCGTAGAATGTTTTGTTTTTGAAATAATAATTTACCGACTGCTCTAACTTGGATCACAAGGTTATTTAGATTAAGTAAGAGTAGCGAACGTCTCAATCATGTTGCAAGATATTAATTTTACATTTCCATATACAAATATTCCTTAATAGCCGCAAGCTGTAAGGATGCAGGCTATGTGACATATTTTCAACAAAACGCCCCGAGGTGAAACGTCCTGAAAGAAATTTAGTGTAAAGTTGATGATAAAAATTGTAACTTAATATAAAATGTTACGAGCAAACGAATATGAATTTAAATGAAGAAAAAAATTTAAATTTATGCCAATATTACAATAATAAATTTTTCAATATTACCGTGATTAAAACTTAAATATTACCATGATCATTTCTACATTACCAAATTCTACCCAAACCTAATTAACGGCTGTGAGTTTTTCTTGTTCGTACAAACAATGTCCAAGGTCATATCAGCACAAACGTTGCACCGAGCAAAAAAATTGATCATAAAATAAAACCCTTTTGCAAATTTGAAGTTTCATACGAGACGATAAAAAAGTTACTAATATAGATTCATAGTTACTGATACCATTATTAAAGTTTTGAATAGAATACACGTTACAGACTCAAAGTTATTGTTAACGCATGAATGACCTCTGCCCGCAGATATCTATAAAAAGTTAAAGCGTTCCCGTTGCATTGACTAATGAATGGGATTCCCCATACTGTCTCCCCCAAATACACTTATTAGCATTTCCATGATGCAAGGGAGAGGAAAAGAGGACCAGATTTTTTTTTTAAGTTTTAAGTTCTTTCATCCAGGTCTCACAGATATCAGTGGTAGAGCCAGCTTTAACATATTCGCACGAATGGGTCGGCTCACCCGGTGCAATACCACGACCACACAGAAGCCAGGCGTGAAGTGGAAGTATTTCCGCGTTTCGTCTGATGAGTGTGTGCCGGAGGCCTAATTTTAGTCCCTTTCCCTTCCCACTCTTAAGAGGAAGGATGAGAAAGAAAAATGGATTTGACGGTGGAGAAGACGCATAGGAAGGAAATGTCCTCTTTATGTGCATCTCCTCCGTCAATTAAAGGAAGACAACGCACCTGCAATTGCGGATGTTTATGGGCAGCGGTCGCTTTCCATTTCGGTGGATTCAGGTGGCCGCTTGCTCGTTTGCCACCTTATATTATAAATAAAAATTTAAAATTTAATTAAAAAGTATCGGACGGCAGATCCATCGCATCGAGATTCAAATATAAATGATATCCCTTTTGTTGTCACTTCAGATATTGAAATGATTGGAGTACTTTATGATAACCGCTTTAAATAATTGACGATCGGAATGATTTAATTCATCGTATTGATAAATGACATTTTGTATGTTTTTTTAATTGACAAAGTGATGGGATATATTAAATTGTTGATTTAAATTTTTTATCGGAACTTTTAAAACTATATTAAGTGACTAAAGTAAATGATATCCTCTATACATATAACATTTGAATGTCTATTTGTAATATCAAAAGAAAAATTCCAGATTTCGGGATGATGTATATTTGTGTTGCTGATAATGAAATACGCAGTTAAAAAATTTTTGTCTATCTGTCAGTCCGCAATTCCTGGAAATATCCGAAGAGTAGCTGACATAGACGGGCATATTATAGGCTACTTTTATCTTAATATTGCGTGGACGAAGTCGCGGACAACAGCTAGTTATAAATATTAATAGTATATATTCTTTTGCTTTAATTAATAGCATAAATAACGAAGACAAACACGTGTAGCTGTTATGTATTAGATAAATGATTCACGTGTCTGCTTTAACATTTATCAGACAGACTTTGTATCTCATTTCAAATTCCACGTATCATGTAACTTTCTTTGTTTATGTTTTTACAGATATCTAAAGCAATATCTATACTAACTCTATATTCTACAATAATAATTAAAGACAAACCAATCGTTGGAACAGGAAGATCGTACAGAAATAATACGAAAGGGGTATTTCCCTTTCTTACAAATCAAGACATGCCGAGTTACTATTCCTATTTGGTAAGGATAGGAAGCGTATGACTAGAATCTTGGTCTCCGACATACTAAATTATACTTAAGAAAACTAGAACTAAACCTTTATGAAGGTCCTAAGGTAGCCTCTTAGAGTAACCATTTAACTGAATCTGACTGCGGCAGTAAAAAAGCTTATTAAATGTGCTTATTTCTTCAACAAGTTTGTATTACATTTTTCTAATATTGTTACAACATATGGCTGTTGTAAATTGGCGACGTGCCTCTTCTTCAACCAGTGAAAAATGTATAAAAATTTCGGTTAAAACATTATTGTTCGCGTGTAACTGTAAAATGTATCTACCTATACATATATTAATATTATAAAGAGGAAAGATTTTGGATTTTTTGATTTTTATCCCTATTGAAATAACTCAAATATACGGGACCTGATCCCAAAAAATCTTTCACCATTTAAAAGCTATGTTTTCGCTGAACATAGGCTATATGGTTTTGCTATTTTTATTTCACGTGAACGAAATCGCGAGCAACAGCTAGTAACAAATAACTTTTATATACTAATTTAACATCATGAGTTTAAGTTATCAGGAATACCGGTATAAAATGAGCGTTTATTGTGAAAATAAAACACTTATTAAGAAAGTAAAAAACATTTCATTTAAAATATTGGCTATTGTTTTCTACACATTTTGACGTCCCTATCAAGACATTTCTATCTTGTCGCTCACTTCATACCGGTATAGCTAGTAGATTTTCCTGTAGGAATATGATAACTGAAGTTACCATAATTTAATGAAAATTTAATATATCTGCAGTTGTTAAGACACGTAACTTAAATCCATTAAGTCATAAAAACCCTTACACTAACATGAAATAATAAAAAACCAATAGCATAATCGTAATTGATAGATCCTTGTAAACATAAAGTCAATAAAATCCTATATCCGCCTATTCTTAGCCTATTTAGAGAAAAAACAATGATTTTTAATTTTTAAATTTAATTTGAATTGCGAATCCCAATTCGATTTAACCGCAATTCGCAACTGTTTGTATAAAATAATTTTAAAACGAACCCAACTTGGAAAATGGTGAACCGCTCCTTCAAACTTTTCATAGCGCTCTTCAAGAACATTTCACTTAAGTCAAGGACAACAGTTAAGTGATCTTTTGCTTTTACCAATTGAAAAACATAGCTTGTTAATAAATATATACTATTATAATAAAGCGTAAACACACACTTCTTTGTTGCCTAAGATGTAAGCAATTACAACATATTTCTGAATAATTCTCTTTTTAATAAAAAGCTCTACACTTACGTCACGCTCGTGGGAAGGAGACCATAAGTTGACATTAAGACATTAAGGAAGCCAGATTACCATGGTTTGTCATCGTCATGTCATTTTGACATTTGCAATTGATAATTTGACACATGTAAGCAATAAAATGAAATTTTCATAATTTACTGCGGATGAAGCCGCACGGGAACAGCTAGTGTATTAGATTTACTATTTTATTATTTTAAATATGGTTTATTGTTTTTATAGCATAAAATTAAAGAATTTGATGCAAAAAGTATAAACGATCATAAAAACGCTGCCGTAAAAGCATCATTCCGTAAAGATAACTGTCAATAAAAAATAGAATTAGTATATTATTAATAACAACTTTTTAATTAGTTTAATCATACTAATATTATAAGCGCGAAAGTTTAGATGGATGGATGGATGTTTGTTAGAGTTTGAAGCCTAAACAGCTGAACGGATTTCGATGAAATTTGTACTTTTGTTTTTTATTTAATTCCACGCGGACAGAGTCACGGGCGAAAGCTAGTAATAAATAATTAAAATATTTTAACTTCACCACTACACCATCGTGTTCGTAATATTTTACCCACGTTTACTAATATTGTGAATAATATTGCATTGCTCACAAATCTATAAATCATAGAACATCAATGTATTGAAAAACAGTTTTCCATAACCATTATTTTTATCAGTATTTGCGGAGAAAACGCACAACAAAATAGCCTGTTTCTTTTTAATTAACTAAAGAGAATAAGGAAAAACTTCGGTATAATTTCGTCTAGAACAAAGAGCTCCCTTAGTGAACATTATTTACTGAAACATTTATCAAGCCAATTAGCAGACCGTAGGCACTAGCATTTAGAGGTTAATCCCTTTTATTCAGTAAAGTTTTTGATGCTCGTTGTCCACGCCACGGAAACACTAAAACATAACCTAATTTATCTACAAAAATATTATAATTATTATAGTAAATAGATTATCAATATTTTTTACAACTGAAAACTATGTTACGTATCAATATTAAATTTGAAATATGTTATGTTAATTTAATAACTATCAGATTGAAATTCAATCAAAATCAAAGTAAATAATATTCATTTATTGGCTGAATTGAATATGTTGCCAAGTTTACCAGTTGCCAAATGCACTCATCATTTCCAGGTTAAAAAAGTTACAAGTTATTGCAACCGAAGATAGTTTTGCAACATTATTTTAAATCTATTAAATTGTATTCGAGTTTTGTAATACCAGAGTATAGAATCATCGAACCGCCTTTCAAAAATAAATCGCAAATTTACAGTAACACAAAAGTAATTTTCTAATGACAGTTATTGCATCACGTTTAACAGGATGTTTGTTGCAAAAATATTATTGAACTAGCTTTCGCCCGCGACTCCGTTCGTGTGGAATAAAATGAAACAAAAATGATTAGCCTATGTGTTCTTCCAGACTATTCACTACATCTATACCAAATTTCATTGAAATCCCTTCAGCCGTTTAGGCTACAAACTCTAACAAACATCCATCCATCTAAACTTTCACATTTATAATATTAGTATGATTGAATATTAAAAAGTTGTAGTGGATTGTACAATGTTGACAAAAATGTACTTACATACCTACCTGTTAAAAGTTATAACTATGTGAATAAATTGCCGATACTTCTATAGAACTTGCCTTCCGCTTAAATTTTTTCGAGAAATCACTTCGAAAACTCACTCCTGATATAGCTCTCAACATTTACAACTTCCAAATGTCGTCCATGATATTTTAATATTTATTCTTTAAGTATGATAAAAGTTAACATTTCAGATTGTAGGTACTATAGAATTTAATTTTTGTTATTATTTTTACAAAGAAAACTTTATAAACGGTTAATAGAATATTTACAAGAGAAAATTCGAACTTTTTCATAATTTAATAGCAATTCCTCATAACACAATTTACATATTTTAAATCGTCAGAATGTCGGAGTTTTGTTTCGAACGAAATTTTCTAACCTGAAACATAAATAAATAAAACAGTAGGTAGTAAAACAACTACGATTCCCAGAGGTATTGGCACACAGTACAGCAATATGGTTTACATACATTACCGTCGCCGCCTGCGGAAAAGAAAAAACTAAACCAATATTCTTGTTTCCACATTCATGAATGCGAAGTAATGATAGCATTTCTATTCATGATTCGTATTGTTTAAGCTGACGTATTTTTCCTAATATTAGTGTATTTTCACATAAAATACTAAAACTAAATAATAACTACTAATTTTAGGAAAATAAACGAGGACTTCACGGCTACGGTAAAAGTGTTTCGTTAATGATTAAACTATTACGGTACCTTCCAATTGCGCCATTTTAAAGATAATTCGAGAACAAATTTCCAGCTTTAACAAGCACTACCTTTCGGATAAAAAAAGAATTATCAAAGTCGATGCACTAGCGGCGGAGTTATGCCGTAACACATGTAAAAAACATACAGACAATTGAGTACCGCCTTCTTTTGGGAAGTCGGTTAAAAAGCCGTAGATTTATTATGTTAACCTTGTGTACTATAATATACAATTGTTTTCTAGACAGTGTATACATACACGACATTAAAAACAGAGCTACTCGTATATTAAGGCGAATCATTATCCACGACGTAATTACGTCACATTGTATTGTAACGCACAAAGCTTGTCTCGCTCTATTGTGCTGTGCTGGGTAATTTCACAGCCGACAACGGATCCAGGTTAATTTATCATCATTATTTCAGTAATTTCGTCCTCAAGGTCACACGAATATAATACTATTAATGAACTACGCCAAGCAAAAAATATATAAAACATCGTTTCAAATTAGATTTTTTACCATCAATACTGTGTCATTCTGAATTAAATTTTTAAAAATACTAACCTCACATCGTAGACATTCATAACAACAAAGTAAACTACAGACAGCGCTTCAAATCTGTCCGCGAAATCTGTTGTATTTCATTCGAAATTCTAATTTTATTTCAAGCGGCCAAATCCTGGAACGGTTTTTTAAAAACAAAATCGATGTAGGTTTGAACCCGTCAGACTACAGCATGTGTCGTACTTTATTAATTACTTTGGTATAATTTTTTCTCAAACTATAAGCGCGTACGCTCATCCAAAACTTAACTATCGCACAATTGTTTAATCACGCTTTGATATGCGCTTATATGGTGATGCACACTACTCGATTTTTAGTTGTGCAACTAAACAGTTGAATTGGCTGCGAAACAATCGACAATCGCACAAACATTGTGTGATACTTTAGTCAAAGGTGCATCTACTCTAATTAGAAAAGATACATCATCCATCCACAATGTTGCCCCTCACCGTAACACCACTCGCGTAAAACAGATTTTTCATCTTAAAATTCAGATTTAAATTTATCCTATAAGACAGTCGGCTTGCACTTCTTCGAGCTAGCTTCATTTAAATTCACCTTAAGGATGGTTTTGCTAATGCAAACGAGACGCGTCCCGTGCGACAGAATGTAAAACACGCCTCGCAACGTGGGCATGAATTTACAAGCTCTCTTTTATTTTAGCGCAGAATTATGAAGCTCTATATCATATTTACATCATGACACGGTTTCAAAACATTCTAGAACTTCTCCGCCATTAAATTTCAATCATGAATCTTTACTTAACGTTTCTGATAAATTTGTGGTCTGTTTACCTCTGTAAAAGTATTCTTAAACATGTAAATAGAAGAAGGAAGGTACAGGTAACAGTAAAAAAGATCAAGTAATAATTTTTATAGGTAATATTATTAGATCTACACTATGCGAGCACTTAACAACAACAACGAGCACTATGTGAGTCCGGCAGTTAATAATAAAAATATTGTTACATGTAATATTACCAGAGTCACCATCCCTGTAATGTATCCCTCGCATTACTCTTAATTTCACTTTCATTAACCTACTTTGAAAGGCTTTTAATGTTAACTGCGAAAACCACTAAGTCTACGGAAGTAATTAGTCAAGTCAAAACATCCGCTCAACGAATCTACAAACGAAAATAACATCCAAATTGAAATTAATTGTTGTAAATAATTTCGTTAATTGACTGCATATTGTTAAACATATTTGTAATTAATTTGACACTCTCAGAACTGTTTCGACTGCCGTAACAATTGGACGTATCGTTATCTTGGTTACCAACAATTTGAATGACGACAATATCTGTCAATACAAGTGTTAAAGCACTCGAATAATAATCCATACTAATATTATAAAGACGAAAATTTTATATTTATATGTATTGAAATAACTCAAAAACTAGTAAGCCGATTTCAAAAATTCTTTCACCATCAAAAAGCTACGTTATCAGCGAGTAACCTTAGGCTTTTTTTCACGCGGGCTAAATCGCGAGCAACAGTTAGTAAACAATAAACATGCCTTATTCACATTAATAGAGAGCCTACGAAATTTAACACTGACACTTCTCATCTCATGATTTCGTTGATATTTTACTGGTACATGTGATCTGGCACGTGTATTTCCAGCTTTATACAAATTGATGGTAATAAAGGTATTTGTTACTGAAATGAATGCTTTGCTTTTAATGATGTCATCGTTTGAAAAGGGAAAGGGAAAAGGAAGTTTCAGTCAAAGAACGCGGCCGACCGCTCTCTCTCAATGCTCAATTTTCTATTTAACAACTTCCTCGTTATTTGCTGGCTCTGACGAAGCAACGTCTAAATACGGCTACATTATCTCTTTTATAAAAAAGAATGTATTATACATTTTACGTTGCCAAACAACTAGAAATCTTTTAGTTCAACTTTTATTGGATACTAGCTGTGCCCGTGCGGCTTCATACAAAATAAATTATCAAATTTTATTGTTTACATTTGTCAAATTCTCAATTGCAAGTGTCAAAATTACTGTTACCATAATGAACTTGCTTCCTTAATGCAACCTCCTCCTTAACCTGCCAAAGGTTGTAGTTTATGGTACCTTTCCTACATGAAGATTTTTGTTCTAATTTATTTCCCCTTAACCCTTAAATGCATATTGTTGCCAAAAGTCTACGAACAAAATTATAGTTTTTATTGAAACCATGACTTTTTTTATTATTTTTACCTTAATCTGTGACTCAAAGCCTATACTGAAATATTGATTTTATAATTAAATAAAAAATCATGCATTTAAGGGTTAAGTTTAATAGCGTAAAAATATATAACCTAAAGCGTGTAAGTGTAGGGCTTCTTATTAAAGAATGAATTATTCAAAAGCATGTTGTGAATGCTGACATCCTACGCCATGAAGTAGTGTGTGTTTACGCTTTATTATATTTGTATAGATTATGTAGATACTTTAGAATTTTTGTGCTTTAAAAATATAGTTAAAACGTGTACATTTTTTAATTAAATAATACTTAACACATACAAAAGATCCAAGAGAACAAAGCCAAAATCAATACATACCAAATGCTTACCGTATTCAACGTAGGTAAGATTTATCTTCACATATGACTGAACTTATGTCACGCTTGAAGGGAATGATTTCAGATTCATAGCCTTTGTCTAAAAACCGTGAGTATTCATATATAAAAGTATATCAAGGTCCTGCTAGTTCCCTTCAAACAGAGGAGATAAAAAACGTATACTTTTTCTATCGCCTTAAAAGAATTCGAAACCTTCCTAGGGAATTAAAAATCAATGCAATACTTAGTGATTATTGTTACAAACAGAGAGGAATAGACACTAAGCTTAGTGTCCTTACAACTGTGGAACTCAGCATTGAAAGTGTTGATAACATTATAACTATACCAATAAAGGTAAAGGGATTCATTTGTGCGAATACGACGCTATTATCTTTAGTGTTGCTCTCACGATTAGCGGTTAACGTCTTTGTAATCAACTTAGAAGTCATGGGGAGTTCAGTTCAACAACTCAGTCATTAACTTACCTACTACAGTATAAAACAGTCATTTAAGATAACTTTCAATTGTTTTAATATAATAAAAAGATTACATGAATAAAAAAAAACAATCCTTGATATTACGTAGAGTAAATGTTATTAACACTCGACAATCAATAAAAATAAGTGTTGAGTTTATATCTCAAGACTTAAAGCCAGCAACACACGTAAGTTTAAACTACACAGTTAAACCTGAAGGTATGTTAGGGGCTTAACATAAATGCAATGTTTGAACTATAAATCTTGCAGAGTACGCCGTTTATTATCAAAACACATTTCCTCAAACGCCAGCAACGCATCTGTAGTTCCTCTCGTATTGCAAATGTCTATTGGCGTCGTTGATCATGGTGTTCCCGCCGCCCGCCCCCTTCTCTTATAAAACAATACATTTTAAATCAAAATAGAATATTATTTCCATTAGTTAACATGTCTATAAGCGTTAACAAATTAAACACTCGTCGACCCTTCAATTTGGGTGTTCCCTTCCTAACGTATCGGAAACCACCTAAACAATGGCCGGTACTCGTGAGTTTCCCGCGTAACTAATGAATAAAGTTATTCCATTAAGCCTTTACATCCAGGATCATTATGTTCACCTCTTAATGCTATGTTTTCACATATATTTAATCACTTGATGAATCGACACAATGAATCGACTGCTATCACAATAAAAAAAGATACTCGTATGTTAACATAATTGCCAGTGCCGTTTTTGTATTAAGTGAACGAGCAAGCGGCCGCTTGAATCCGCCAAAATGTTCAACGACATTCGCAATTGCGGATGCGTTGCCTGCCCTTAATCGACGGAGGAGGAGACGCACACAAAGACGATGTTTCCCCTTCTATGAGTCTCCTCCACCGACAAATCCAAGTTTCCTTCACATTCCTTTCCTATAAGAAAAAGGGTGGGAAGAAAAAGGGATTAAAGTTGGAACTGCGGCACCACGTTTGTCAGACGAAACGCGGAATTGCTCCCACTTTACGCGTGTCTTCTGTGTGGTCGTGGTATCGAACTGGGCGAGCCGACCCATTCATGCGAAGATGTTAATGCGGGCTCTATCACTATTAAAGTTACTTCAATGACGTAGACGCATGTGCTTATAAAATGTGTGTTTGGTTTCTGGCTTAAATCTACCTAGATATGCCTATGTACTAAGTACAGTTTGAACTTGTACTAAATTGTTATATCACGCCTTGTGTATAATCCGTAACCAAACTATTCAATATCGTACAATTGTTACATCAATAATTGCTATAATTGCCGTGAAATTCCAATGTCGTAACACTTGTATGCTACGCATTGTACTCTATTATGTGTATACTTGACACCTTGTTTTACTTCACGGGTCAAATCTTAAGAAATATACCCTGATTTCAACTAAGCAGGGTTATGAGAGGGACACTCTAAAACCCCTCGGACGCCATCTTCTAGTCCGACGGGCAGAGCTCCGGAATCTCCGTTGCCACGCATCTGCACACAGCTTACGAGCTACTGGAGCGAACGCTCTTTTTCTAGTGCTGTACAACACGGGACTGCACCAACTGCCGCTCGGAATCGATTTTTACGGAGTCCCGTATCTATTGTTATTACGTGCGAACTGGACACCTATAATGATTGATTGTATTGTAGTGGTAGATACTCGATTGAACTCCGAATTTACATTTTCTGTCTTCTCGATTCGTAAGATGGTGACAGTCTATTTATTTTATTAAAAAAAAAGCAATAGATCAATATAAACGTCGCATTGCAGGCAAGAGGCCTGTTAAGAGAGGGTATTGGAGCGTAATCCGCCTCGTCACTGCAAGACTTTGGAATTCATTCCTTTGAATAATATTATTCCCCAGCATCGAGTCTCGCACGATGTTTTGCTTCAACACAACGCATTTCAAACACTCCAGTACTTTATCATGTCAAAGAAATAGAAGAATTAATTGATGGAGATAAAACACAAAACTATTACCTAATTCTTAAGTAGATGAATGAATTTTATGAGGCCCCTTTTTATACATATATTAAACGCCTAGTCTGTAGATTTCTATGGCATTTTTTGGCTGATCTTTAAAGTTTACGTATAACAATTTATTGTAGAGACTGAAAGGCAATCAGACTTTTTTAACATTTATTAATTCTTTAGACACACAACATCTGCCACCAAAACAATTCACAGTTGAAGTATTATCTATAAAAGCTCAAATTCTTGCACCTCGACGTGGCACAATGTGCAATTTCGTCTTGTTTGCTTTTACAGTACCAATCAAAGCCCTTTGTTTCGTTACAGTTTGAATTTTTAAAACGAAAACGCATCACAAAGCACTTTTGAACCTCAAGCGTTCAGGTAAATTTCACATGCATTGTCAGAATATGGCTGGCAAATACTTTACTGTTTTCAATAGATATGAGAATGTTTGTTTTAATACTGGTAAGGCTGTACAAATATTATAAATAAATAGTAGAATGTATCAGGTCAGTTCGACCAAAGAAGTGCTGTGAGATATCAGAATTCTGAGAGATTTTTAAATTTAATAATTTTTCACTTAATTCTCATCAAAGTTTCTTTAACAATTCTACAAAATAACTCTACATAAAAGGCAGATGTACCAATCATTGTCATACACCATTAAAAATATAATTAAAATAAATACTGCTGGGACAATGGGTTCGTATTTTACCCCGATATCAGTACTCCCTTGAGGGCTGTGCCCAAATTTTTCAGAAATATATCGCAAGCTTTTTAACAAGATAGTGTACCCGTTGACCGCGCCCTTATCTGCTCTCCCCGGAGGCTTAATAGTCATCTTTCAAAAGAACGGAAGCACAGCGTTCAGGCGTTGCCAAATTGCGTCTACTAAAATGAATAGTGTGGCACTTGTGGAGATATTATCATATGTATTATGGTTGCGCCTTTATTTTATTTGAATATTTCTTCTACATTTCATAGAAATACTACAAAATATTCGTGCTATAATAGTTTACTAAAAGTCCGAAATCTGGAGACTAAATTTTCAATCAAGTCTTCTTTCAAAATGCCTAAAGACACTCTTTGTAATCGGTCGAACTATTCAAAAGGACTCAATCAGGGTTTTTTTTCCAATTAGTTGTTTAATTTTACTTGAGTTATCTGTAGAAGATTTCGAATTATCTTTCTAAATAATTATTCGAATACCTTAAAGCACCTTTGTTATGTAGAGAAATGCAAGACCAAGAATGGTAAGGTGACCTTAACTTTATGCGTTCGATAATTTCTTCTTATTTAAATTGACTGCCAGCACTGACAATTTACTTCTTTATGATTAACATTAAATACTTCCCGGAAGAACAAGTTAAAGGCAACATTGTTTTTGTACAATGTGTCTGATGCTACGTTTTTAAGGAAAAATCACTTTTACGGTGACATGAGTTGAACCATAGCGGCTTTTGGAGCACATAGTGTTTCAATTACGAATTTATTGACCTCGAAGCTTAACGCTCAATTCTATAAAATTGGTAGAAACATTTTTGTGAGCCGGAAATCGTTGCAACTAGTAATCGGATTTACTGATGAATGAGTGAACTCGATAACAACAATCCGATTCTCCAGAATTCAAACGTAAAATACCTTTGTAACTGAACTTTGTTTTACGGAAGAAAAAAAATAAACAAAGTGGGACAAACCATGAAAAGTAGTCGCCTTGTCTGTTAGAAGTATTCTCATTTTAAATATTACTTGAATCATTTTGAATTAACCAAATAAAGTATTAAAATAATAAAATACTAAAAAAAAAAGTAAGCCAACCTAAGCTTCTGCTTTGCTATTAGCTTCAACTTTTACTTAAAGCGTTATGCTTTAAACTTGAAAAAGATTTAACTTTGTCAACATTTTAAGTGTGCTTTAAAGTATTAAGTAGGTTAAAGTAACAGAGACGTCGTTTTAGTAAACAGCTTTTTAAATGGGTTAAAGTGGTAAACACAATCAACATATTTTCGTAAGTAACAACTATAATAGTGGGTTTATGATACTTACACTTAGCTTACATATAAACGAAACAATACTAGTCTTTTAAAGTTCTGAAACTGGCTGTTTATACTTTTTCTTATTTCTATACTTTTGAGTATTCTATTGTTTCTTTTTTTTATTATCTGTGTTAAAATATATACTACTTCTTTTTTAATATAATCTACAAGTGCTGGTTAGTTATTAATCCCGATGAAGTTTTGGACATGAATATTAAACAAATGTAATTCAGAAAGAAAATGCAATTACATTTATTACATCCAACATTTTTTTGCTAAAAATATTATCGTTTTAATACTGCTAACGCGTTAGAGGATCGCTTAATCCTCGTAGCTAAGGCTCTTTGGCGAAACCACATAAATACTGGCACAATTATGCGAGAAATGCTTATCTTTTTCACAATCTTATTCAAAAGGAACGAGAAAACCGACGAGGGTGAAGTAAAATATACGCGGACAACCGCCGTCGGATCATGAGATCAAATTAAATATAACGCCCATAATACCGACGCCGGATTTTAATTCTATAAGAATTTGAAACCAATTTTTGTTTTGTATGAAACCTTACAAATAATAATAATTTTTGGTGTCGATTTCAATAAACTTTTTTAAATCTATGCATATAATAAAATTGTAGTGTAATTTCAAAAGAAAAATTCCTGATTTCGGGAAGATGTATTTGCGTTGCTGATAATTTTTTTTATGTCTATCTGTACACAAGCCGCGTTTGTTTCGGGAAATCTCCGAAACGGCTGGGCCGATTTCGACCGGAATTTCACTGAAGGGTAGCTGACATAGACGGGCATATTATAGACTACTTTTATCTTAATACTGTGTGGACGAAGTCGCGGGAAAATGCTAGTATTAAATTAAAATGAAAAACTTTACACTACTACATTGATTTACTAAGCTACATAATAACATGTTTTATTCAAAATAAATTAAATACGTGGAAAGTAATTAAGTGTAATACTCTATCTCTGGGATATTTTTCTGAAAAGGGTATAGAAAAACGTGACGCCTTTACGTAAATTAAATTAAAAACGATGTCAGTGCCCTCGAACGATCCTTTTCGAACCGACGTTCAATTTATCCAAATAAAAAGGGGTTAATACTTATCATTTATATATAGAAGAGAATGAACTTTATTTACAAATCTTACTACTAAAAAGATATGTTATACGTACTACAAGAAAATATCTAACATCCCTAACCTCTGTTGACAAATAGCACGGACTTCCATTTGGCGCAGCCACAGTACACTCTCATCTCTTCTACTGTACATTTTTATAATACAAGTTGACACACGAGCTAACAGCCACCAAGACTATCAAAACAGCAAAGCGATCACTGCCCATGTTAATTGCAGATACGTTCTTTAAGTACCTCTTAACTCTACAAAGGAGGAGATGCACAAAAAGATATTTCCCGCCAAATATACTTCCCCTCCCTAGTTTTTTCTTATACGAAAAAGGTGAGGAAAAAGAAAGCCAACTATCATTTACATTGTATTATTAATACAATAACTAATGAATAATTTATTTTCTTTTTAAAGTTATTTTGTCTTCGTCTGGCTTTTATATATAAATAAAATAAAATAAACATATTTTTATATACATACTAATATAAAATACTTACTCGTATATCATAATGAAGCATACTTAAATAATAAAATACATAAATAATACCAGTCAGACGGGATTATTATTCTTATTATTAAAAAAAGAATTATTATTAGTCTTCCGCAAGATCGGTATGCTCATACATTCTATACGCATATTAAACATGTGTTTGACAAAGGTTTATCACAATCTTCATATCACAACCCAGCAGATATTCCGCTTCTAGGTCAAGTATCTGTCACGGAGTTGCATTTAACTACTATATCATCCAGTCATGGCCACTAATTAATGTAACTGTTAATAATACGTCTCATACACTGCACACGGTCGCAAATAAATGCTGATGACGCGTATAATCCTGATTTAGGGAATCTCATTTACGCTTAAAAACTACCGCGTCTTTTGTTTTTTATCACAAAATTCAATTGAAAGATCATTGGCAATAACAAATTATCTATACTTCTATATATACGAGTATATATCTATCTATACTATTATAATAAAACGTAAACACGCACTTCTTTGTTGCCTAAGATGTCAGAAATTACAGCATATTTTTTAATAAAAAGCCCTACACTTACGTCACGCTTTAGGCTACATATTTTCACGCCTTTAAACATAGGGATAAAAACCCTGATGTGGGAAAGAGACCATAAGTTGCCAACATCAAGGAAGCAAGATAGCCATGCTTTGTCATCATGTCATGTCATTTTGACATTTGCAATTGATAATTTGACACATCTAAACAATAAAAATTTCATAATTTTATGCGGATGAAGTCGCACGGAAACAGCTAGTTAAAATTATAAAGAGGAAAGATTTGTATTTTAGGATTTCTGTACTTTTGTATGTATTTGATTCACGCAACTACTGAGACGATTTTAATAATTCTTTCACCATTAGAAAGGTAATTTATCAGTGAGTAACATAGGCTATATTAGATTTTTAATAATATTTAGGAACCATTAGTAAACAGCGTTTATTTGCGAAAATTTACTATTTAAAATACAATAAAACTAACGATTAGTATACGAAAAAATAAATCGCAATTGGCTTAAATTTAATTTGAAAACATATTGAATAACTTTTCTTAAAAACAAATTGATGTAGAAAGTTAATTCGGATAAGATATATGTCTTAATGTAACGTATCGCTCGGAAAAACATACAAACGAGACAGGCGAAAAATTAAAGCGATTTTTTGTCGTGGACATCGTTACTTACCCACCTCATTGTCGACAAACGTCGCTTCGGAAAGAATAATAAGACGGCAATATGTCTCCTTCATTCAGAACCATTGTTTATAAAACCTCTATAGGGTACGATTTATACGTCTTAGTAGTGTCACTCCATAGTCTATACTAATATTATACTTACTAATATTATAATTGAGAAAGTTTAGATGGACGGATGGATGTTTGTACGAGTTTATAGCCAAAACAGCTGAACGGATTTCGATGAAATTTGGCATAGATGTAGAGAATAGTCTCGAACAACACATACCTTCATTTGTTTATTTTTAAATTCCGCGCGTACGGAGTCGCGAGCTAAAGCTAGTATTATAAAAACGGAAGATTTGTATTTTTGTATGTACTTGATTCACGTAAGAATTACTGGGTTTTTCTAAAATCCCGCTGTCTGTCTGTTCCTATGTACGTTTATATTACAATTAAGTTAATACTTAAATTTTAACGCAGTTTTTAATAGGTGGAGTGATTTAAGACGAAGGTTTACGTGTATAATACATTCCCGTGCGAAGCCGGGGCGAATCACTAATTGTCTCTAAATTAGTGAAAACGATTTTGTTCTTTGCTTCATAAGAAAAGAATGAATTCAAACATGATGAATTGTAGAGATGTTTGAAAAATTGAAAAGACTATTCTGATCTTACAAGTAAAAGAACATAAACATCTAATAACAGATGAGAATAAAAAATGGAGGATGATGTTTTAGAAATCTCTACCTGGTTAAACTTTCCAAGGTTACAAATATTACCCTACTTTCAGTCGGGAAAAGAGATAAATATCTTTATTTTAATTTGAAACATTGACCTAACATGCCAGTGGCACAGTTTAAACTTTTATTACTACCGTTACCTGTACCAGCAGGAAATACTGTTTTTTACAGTTAATTTAAAGATTAACCAGATACATGGTAAAAAAGATTAAATAATGCAATACGAGGAATATGAGAATCGCTTTATATAATGTACTAAGTTTTACTAGTATAATAAAGATATACTTTTCACATTAGGCCTCTTGGTAAACAGGTTTCGCAGTTATTAGGTCATTCGCCGTATGTGTAAGTAGGTACAGATATTTCCTCCAGCACTGTGGTAAACCTTTGGAATTTAGTTTAATCTAGATTTAGTTTAATACTAGTATAGTTTTGTATTGTGTCAGTTACTCTAATATATCGGATCCGGCAGAAAATGACAATTATAAAAAGGCATTTTCCGAGATTATCATATTCTAACTCTCTACCCATTGCTAAATAAAGGATTGGAAGATAAAATTGATTACAGTTAAGTGATTTGGGTAAATGAAGTTCAGATGACGCTCTTGTTTGCTTGCCATCTTCTTACAAGTATATACCGAATACAAAATACGATAACGCTAAACGTAACTGTTAAATAAAAAACAATTAAGTCAGTATTACATTTACTTCTACTATTAGCAGTGTCGACAAAGTTAGATTTAATCTTACTCACGTATCCGATGAAAGAAACGTAAGTACACGGGGTTGTAAAACGATCGTAAAAACTTGCTTCACAAATTGCTAGAAAATACTTAAGCGATGTGAATTGAATCACGTAAAGTATTTGTTAAAGAGTTTTTTTTTTTTATTAAAAGTTCATTTATTACCATAACATAAAGGGTCACAAGCTACGGGTTACAGACTGTTTGACGATATAATAGCGTCATGCCGTTCATCTTAAAATAAAATTTAGATGGATGACTGGATGGATGGATAGATGGATGTTTGTTAGAGTTTGTAGCCTAAACGGCTGAACGGATTTCGATGCAATTTAGTATAGATGTAGAGGATAGTCTGGAAGAACACATAGGCTATTCATTTTTTTCCATGCTGACGGGGTCGCGGGCGAATGCTAGTCATTAAATAATTTCATTTAAAAAAATTATGAAGAACTAGCTATCGCCCGCGACTCCGCCCGCGTGGAACTAAAAAAATACAAAAGTGAGTAGTCTATGTGTTTTTCATACTACATGTATACCAAATTTCATCGAAATCCGTACAGCCGTTTAGGCTAGAAACTCTAACAAATATCCATCCATCTAAACTTTCGCATTTACAATATTAGTATGAAGTCTGATAGTATACTCGCAGCTTTAATGCTACAAACTGCAGAAATACTCTAGACCAAAATCTATAACTATAGACATCCTAGAAATAAATTAGTTAGTTTTATTTATTGAGCAAAGTTTAGCTTGATCTAATCGAGAGGGGCAATATACGGCGTCTATCAGTAGACACACAGCTTGGATAGAGCGCGACGCTATAACAGTTCAGTTAGTGTAATTAGTATCATTTCGGGTTAATAGGTTATAATTATTTACAATTACTTACTGTCGCCTGAAGACATTAAAGAAAAAAAGATATTGAAAAAGTAATTTTTTCATTTAAAAGTTTTAAAAATAAACAAAGTAATCAAATATTTACTTTAAATTGTATTTAAATTTTAAAGTGTTAAATTTTGCAATCGTAAAACATAATGGATAAACCTGTGAATCAAGCAAACCTCGGGAACCAAGACAATCACGAGTATCGTTGGACACCCGTAGCATTGGAAAGGGCTGGATCTATGCTGAAGGCATTGAATCGTATGGCGAAACGACCTCCAGTACATATCTTATTTGAAGATATAAAATGCACAGTCACCATTCGAAAAGGTAAAATTATTTTCAATTTTCTTATGCTATGTAAATACTACATTTTGTTAACGTAAGTGTATACTCGAAATTATTCCCACTAGCTGTTACTCGTGACTACATCCGTTATAAATAAAAAAATATATGTTACTCACAGATAAATTACCTTTCGAACCGTGAAAGAATTTTTAAAATCGCCCTAGTAATTTTTGAGTTGTTTCAATACGTACAAAAATACATATTTTTCCTCTTTATAATATTATTGTGTATTTTGAAGACTGTTAATATTATATTTAAATATATTCCAAGTGTACAATTTAGGAACATTTCTATTCGAATTGAAAGAAAAAGTTCCTTGAACACTTAAACATTTGAAACAGAGAATGCAATACAAAATGTGGTAACATAAGAAGTAGGTTAACTAGAAAAGGTCAGCGTAACCCTGATACTGGATATCATTTTCCCATAATAGACATCAATGTCAAAGACATCAAGTATTGCCATATTTTGCACTTTTCCTTATGTTGTGATAAAAGTTAATTACATTACTTTATTTGAATTACGCTAACTTCGCTTTGAAGATTTTATTTCAATAGTCAAGATCTTTAACCAACATTACATCTTTATTATTATACTAGCTTTCGCTCGCGACTCCGTCCGTGTGGAATTAAAAAAAAAAACAAAAATAAGTAGCTTATATGTATCTTCAGACTATCATCTACATTTATGGTAAATTTCATCGAGATCCGTTCAGTAGTTTAGGCTACAAACTTTAACAAACATCCATCCATCTAAACTTTCGCATTTGTAATATTAATAAGATTGTAACTTTATTGTCGATTTCCAAAGATTTTACTTTCCATTCAATTATTAATTACATTATAGTATTAATACTGTCTGAATGTTGTTCAATTTTTTATCTAATACAAATTTAGGTATACCGATGCGGTTTGTTTTATAGCAATGAGTAATTAATTGCGGAACACATGGCGCCTGGTGGCTTTTTCCAGTAGAATTTGAATGATTATATCAAATAGGAGATAGACATCTATACTAATGTTATAAAGAGGTAAAATTTGAATTTTTGGATTCTTGTATGTAATGAAATATCTCAAAAATTACTGGGCCGATTTCACTATTAAAAAGCTACGTTATCAGTGAGTAACATAGGCTGTATTTTTCACTGACTTTTTCTAATTCCACGCCAACTAACTCACGAGAACCAGCTAGTAATTCAATATGGTCAAAACACATTTTGTTGCGAAAATTGATAGAAACCTAAACGATTTACAGATTCACACTAATTACATATCTAACGTAAATCCAACATTTAGGTTAATTAACATAACATAGATAAGAAAATATATTTATTCTATTTACATTTCCGCAAAATTGCATTTACTTTCATATGCGATTCAAATACACGAACTATCAAATAGCTCTAATTAATGTCTGAGTCTACGGTTAGCGCGCGTTATGACACGATACGTTACATAACGCTATGAATGCACTGCGGGTGAACAACCGGACAGAAACACTTCCGCGGAGTTACGTCTACACTGAACCTATACAAGAATAATATAGTCCAACTAATTTATCCGACCCGGTGAGCATAAGTAAAAATTTCATCGCCTCATTATCAACTGCCAATCTCCTAAAGATCCTTATCGTGCCGTAGATTTGTCTTGTGCGTGATTTTACTTTTCCTGACAGAACTATGTAATGGCACTTCTCTTACTGGGTCAGCGAAATTTGTCGCACTATATCTCGCTTTGAATCAGACAGTCCTTGACATTATATAGTAAAGATTGCTGACGTATTATGAACAATACATTTTTAACTACACGATTTTTATTTGGAAGGATTTAATTTTGGAGATAAAGTAGTATAGGGATTATGTGTCCCTCAAATGGACGATCTAAAGAAAGTTTTTTTTACATTATTTGTCCCATCTAAACTATAAATACTATAATTGTTGCACACGTCTATAAAATTAGGTATTTCATTTTGTTGTTTTTTACGCAAAAAATGATATATCGAACTGCGAAAAATTGGTATGCCCTTGAAATAACATCTGAAAATCCATTTACTTGTATCCATTTTTATTGTCACATAATATCCATATTTCTATTAGAAAAGTAAATCTAAACAAATATTATTGTAAACAATTGTACAGAACACAGGCAACTCATCGTTTCGCTTAGAGAAAACAGAACGTATGAAACTGCGCGCAAAGCCTTAATACGACTTGTTCATGGAGCGTGAACATGGCTCGACGATTCGTTAGGTAATTACTCCTTTTGGTACACTAGTAGTAGTCTGAGACTTTGTGTGGGGTGACGTTTAGAAACGTACACTTTCATGCACAATATCAGCTTTCTCTTTAACAACCTATTAGCAACTTTAAAATACTTGGCTTAATGCTGTTTCTGAAGTTACAATTTATTTTATCATAACCTAGTGATTCGTTAGTGTTCGGTTGACTTGAGTTTCGGAGTAAAATTCAAATTATTTAGTTCGGGTCATACATGTTATCGAACCGAAATCACTACCGAATGGTTACATTTACTTTGTATATCGGCCATAAGTCGTTAAAACTTTTTTCCTAATTTTTTTAATTCACGTTAGTGTTAAAAATTCTTTTTTATTCTTAAAAAAATCACATTTTTTATCCACTCTTCCTTCAATAATAATTGATTTTTTTCTGAAATATATTTGTAAAAATCATTTAGTTAGTTTATTAACCCTTAGTTAAGATAATGATTTATTATTTATTGGCATGTAATTTGCGAGTTTTATTATGACCTTACCTCTTTAAAGATTCCGTACCTTCCTCTCACAACGGTAGTGACGCTGTGGCCTTTGTACTTTCCTTTGTTCACTTTTTAATATATACATTTATCAGTTTTTTCCTTGCCAATAAATTTTTATTGAACATTCCATTAGTATTATGTTTACATTTGCATCAAATTTACTTTAATATACAACCAATAGGTATAGGAACTAATGGAAGTCTATGATCTATGCCTACCCCCTTTGAGTTGCAGGCTTGTAATCCCAAAGTATATGGACAAATCGAATTGTAAACATTCACAGACATTAACCGATTAATAAAATTGATTTTATAATAACAAAACGCATCATTCCACCATTCAAAGACAACTGTCATCTGTTATTCGACCGCCGCTTGACATCTATCATGCACGATGTACATTCAGCCAGTGCTCAAAATTATTAGTTGCCAGTAACTTTAATCGTACAAATATTAACAAACTTTTCGCCCCGTTAAGCATATATCTACCGTTAGAGTGTGTTCGGAGCGTTTCAGACTTAATTATTTTAAGGTTTATAGATGTAATTTCGGTCACTTGGACACTATCCTGGCATACTCGTATACGGACGACGCCAGGATTGTGTTTAAGTTGGCCGACATCTGTTTAAGATACAAGTTAGATAATCGGTTTTTGTTAGTTTTATATGGGGCGTTATGGTCGCTTCACGACAAAGCCCCTTGTAGTAATAAAAAAAAATCTACTATTGACTTGGCAACTATCTACTGGATTTAAATCAGCTTTGATAAAAGATACAGAAAAGGTTCAACGTATCTCAATTAAATTATCTATACTAATATTATAAAGAGGAAAGATTTGTATTTTTGTATTTTTATGTATTGAAATAACTCAAAAACTACTAGGCCGATTTTATAAATTCTTTCACCGTTTGAAAGGTAATTTATTTGTGAATAACATGAACTATATTTTTTAATTTCCCGCGAGCGAAGTTGCGAGAGACAGCTAGTAATTAGTAATATCAATAGTAATCACTTAGGTCATTTCATCGCATTAAGTTTTATCAAGAGATAAAATTCTTATCAATGCATATTAATGAAAAGTATTAAAAATGATATCATTTAAAACCAGAAATTGTTATCTAGGATTGATTTTCATTGTTATTTTTTTTTGTATAAGTATGATAATTAAGATTTATATTGTTTATCATGAAACTAAGACATTTTTATATAAAATACTAGCTTTCGCCCGCTACTCCGTCCGCGTGGAATAAAAAAAAACAAAAGTGAGAAGCCTATGTGTTCTTCCATACTATTCTCTACATCTATACAATGATCGAAATCTCTTAAGCCGTCTTGGCTACAAATTCTAACAAACATCCATCTATTTAAACTTTCGCATTTATAATACTAGTAAGATTACCGTACCGTTCCTATGCAATGAGGAATTTTTGCTTTACCAATATATCGCGCCACGCTACACTTCCGAAAAAGTGACAACAAACACAACCGAAAAAAAAAAGTACACAACCTCGTCATTTTAAGCATGAAAAATGCAATATTGGGGAAGAGACGAGCTATCGTTTTTATTCAGTAGGCGCGTTGTCTTCCAACACAACAGTCGTGGTCGACTCCCGCGCAGTATGGACGCGCGATAATTCAAAACAGAATTCGATATTAATTTAATAACGATTCTTAGTAAAAATGTCGAAAGTACCATTAGTTAGGAAAGCGATTGTAGGCGCTACGTTAGCTCATAACACGCCTACAAACCCTAATCCGCTAGTGTTAGATCCTACTGAAAATCAATGGACCCCTGCCGCGTTAGAAAGGGCGGGTTCTACACTCAAAGCTCTCAATCGCATGGCGAAGCGACCGCCTGTGCATATACTGTTTGAAGATATCGGATTTACTGCCAGCACGCATAAAGGTAAATACTTATGTTAACAAACTTTTTTTATTAACTATTCTTAGTTGCCGGTCGAATTTTAAGTGACCCGTAAATATAAAATAAATAAATATTTTACAGTGGTATAGCCCGCTTTAACATCCTCGCACGAATAGGCCGGCTCTCCCGGTGCAATAGCACGACCACACAGAAAACAGGCATGAAGTGGAAGCAATTCCGAGTTTCGTCTGATGAGTGTGGTGCGGGAGGCCTAATTTTGGTCCCTTTCCCTTTCCACGCTTTTCTTAAAAGGAAAAGATGGGAAGGAAAAGTGGATTTGACGGTGGAGGAGACGCATAGGAAGGGGAAATATCCTCTTTATGTTCGTCTCCTCCTCCGTCAATAAAGGGTAGGCAACGCATCTGCAATTGCGGATGTTTATGGGCAGCGGTCGCTTTCAATTTCGGTGGATTCAAGTGGCCGCTTGCTCGTTTGCCAACTTATATTAAAAAAAAAAAAAAATTTAGCAATTTTTGCCGCTGAAATATAGAACTAGTTTCATACTCAACAAAACATTTATACAGTTAGAAAAACATAAAAGTTATTTTTAGTATATGACATTTTCTTTACATTGCTTAAATAAAAGTATACTTTCCTTCTGGTTTTGCTATCGAAATACGCTATTTCTAATCACCAAGTGAGCTTGATGGCTAAAATTCACCTCGCAATGCATTTTATTTGTACAAAAGTTGTTTCTGTAATAATCACATCAATGTAGCTTATTATATGAGTTAAACGAAAACAAACAAATATTTTGTCAACTTCATATCAAAACATTAAAATCTACAACACGATATAAAAAACCAGGAAAACACTCTTACTTTAGTAAGTCAAGGTTAATTATTGGGTTTATGTAACACATATAACTATTTCAATGACATCTATAGTCTATAGTAATATTATAAAGAGGATAGTTTTGTATTTTTGTATGTATTGAAATAACACAAAAACTACTCGGCAGATTAAAAAAAATCACCGTTAAAAAGCAACGTTATCATGGAGTAAAATAGGCTGCATTATTTACTATTTACTGGTAAATTGTTTAGAAGTTAAATTATAATTGAAAACCGTTGCAGAATTATCGAGTAAAGATTAAAAAACAAAATTAATGAATCCCACGGTAACCGTTACAATTTCCGGGATAAAAGCAGCCTATGTGTTCTTCCAGAGTATGTTCTACATCCGTGCCGAATTTCATGGAGATCCGTTCAGCCCTTTAGGCTACAAAGTCTAACAAACATCCATCCATCCATCCATCTTAACTTTGGCATTTATAATATTAGTAAGAAATATTAGTAATATTACGTCATAATATGAACGAAGGATATTACAATGCAATCTGTGTAATCGGGCTATCATAAACAGAAATAACATATTAATGTGATGTATAATATATAATTATTTTATCACATTTTACATGCATCAAATAACAGTACTGTAGTTTTTAATTTAAGTTTACATCTTATCATATAGACATATAAAGTTCTGCAAACATTCCAATATACGTAAAAAAAAGTAAAAAATAACGTGATAACAACTTCCGAGAGATAGCAAGGAGTTCGACAACATTGACATTTTTGCATCAATGTAGTTATGGTCAGTTTCCACACACCAAAACATATTGATTCAATTAATTAAAGGAGAAGGATGACAACATGCATCAGCAGTGTAAACCTACTGTTAAATTGACAAGTAAAACAGGTACGAAATGTGATGCACTTTCCCGAGTACAGAGCTGAGAACAAAAGACAGCGTTTCCGCGTCAATTTGCGGTCATTACACTATTCCGAAGGTTACCTGTGACAAAATATTTATTGACGGAATATTTGACAAAAAAAAACAAAGAAATGTCATAATGATGAATAGCATTGCAAGTACATTACTCATTGAAACTATTCTTTGTTTCGGTTAAGACGTGTTTTTGATGTATTTTCCTCAAGTCAAGTAAGTTCGAAGTTAAAGAGTGCAACGAACTAAAATAATTGAAAATAATATATATTAACTAGCAAAATTGTATACAAATTTCGAAATAGTTAACTACTTTTCTAATAAGAGCGGACGCAAACCTTTGACTAAACTATCGCACAACTGTTGTGCGATTGTCGATTGTTTCGTTCCCAATTCAACTGTTTAGTTACACAACTAAACATCGAGTAGTGTGCATACCTTCATACTACCTCAAAGAAATCAAGTCTAGTTTAGACTAAGTTTGCGTACGCTCTAAATACTCGTACGAGGGGTGAATCAAAAAGTTCTTAGAAGTGCATATATATGAAACCTTTTTGGATCAAGTTCAAATTAAAGAGTGTCTATCACACTATATTTATGCACACTGTCACTTGTTTTTGTCAGTTCGTTCGCATGTAATAATTTTTTTGATTCACCCTCGTATATTGTTTAAACAGTACAATAAAATACTTAATGCTTACTTACCTATGTGTTCAAAGCGAGTTTCAATTGTTTAGTTGATTGATAAATACACGCAAGTGTCAGTTTCATTTATTCCCATTGATTATTATTTACAAGAGCACTCTTAAGTGGCCAATTAATGTGTATAATACAGAAGTATTTAAGTAATTTCATAATTTCTTTTGTGTTAACCGTTTAATTTATCAATATAGGTCACTTAGCCGCCTATTGAAGCGCAAATTAAGTGATTTTGCGGCAACCGAGCTTTCAATTTATTAGTGAATCGACCTCATTCGATCAATTAAACCGTTACATTCCACGCATAAAGCAAAGTATTAATAGCACAATGCATTATCTATATACATGTAATAAAATCGGAGTGTCTGTTTGTAACATCAAAAGAAAAATTACAGATTTCGGGAAGATGATGTATTTGCGTTGCTGATAACGAAAATCGCATATAAAAAATTTTTGTCTGTCTGTCTGTCCGCAACCCGCGTTTGTTCCGGGTAATCTCCGAATCGACCGGATTTCACTAGGATAGCTGACATACATGGGAATATTATAGGCTACTTTTTATCTTAATATTACTTGGACGAAGTCGCGGGTAAAATCTAGTCGAATAATGTAAATGAAACTCTTCCTGTGTGTTTATTTGCCCATGGATATATGAGCTAATTAAATTTAAAATAAATTTTACTTAAAATTTTACGCTGTCATACTCGCTATTCATAATAAAGTTAATTATGATACATAAGTGAAACGAAACAGGAAAAGAAACAAAGTGGAAAGCCTCGGAAAAAATTTCCCGACTCGAGGTTGTATGAAACCTGAGTAAGATCGAGAGATTAGTTGCTTAGTGTATTACGTAAAATTTATCATATGCCAGAGGGCCCTTTAAATGGTAATAAGCTATTGACCTCGTATGTTACTTGTCAATCGATTTAGGGCCCACAATATGTTGACAGCTATAATCTAACCTTATAACTTTATTTAAAAGTTTAATTAAGGGTTTTCAAGGTTGAATTTTGTCAACAAATGCATTAAATATTTTAATTTGTTTTTAAAACAGAAGAAACACGTTATAGAAATATATTATTGACTTTAAATGTACATAATTCATCTATATCTATACTAATATTATAAAGAGGAAAGATTTGTATTTTTGTATTTTTTGTATGTATTAAAATAACTCAAAAACTACTGGGCCGATTTTAAAAATTCTTTCACCGTTAGAAAGGTAATTTATCTGTGAGTACATAGGCTATATTTTTTAATTTCACGCGGGCGAAGTCGCGTGCAGCAGCTAGTAGTTAATAAAAATCTGATTATAATAGTGATATGCTTATTATATGGATTAGTCTATTGTTACAAAAACATTTATTTGTCGGAGTGACGAGCGGTTTGTAGAATTCAATTCCGAAGGTAGATTATGTACACGGTAACAATGTTCCATTGTAGGCGTGCGTATGTCAGAGATAATGAAATAACAATCCCATAACATTAGAAACACTATTCTTAGTTGACCACCAACTTAATTGAAAACTTCACAACACACTCTAATCGAATTGCAAACATTCACAGAGATTACCCAATTGATTTTATAACAAAACGCATCATTCTACCATTCAAAGACAACTGTCATCTGTCATTCTATCATGCACGATGTACATTCAGCCAGTACTCTAAATTATTAGTTGCCAGTAACTTTAATCGTTCAAAAATTAACAAACGTTTCGCCCCGTTATATTGATATTCACTCATAATAAAGTCACAGTAAAATACAAGTCATCTTATATTACTATATTTATTTTATTATCTGTTATAACCTCAGTAATTATAATTAAGTTAATACATGTTATTTACCTATGCCGCTATTAAGTAATTATAGAAGAGTTACAGTATATAGTGCTAGAGAACAATAAATTTTGTTAGTCATTTGGAAATAGTATATATGCAATGGGGGAGGCCTACGTTCAGCAGTGGACGACCTGTGGCTGATAATGATGATGATATATAAAAAAAAATATAATTACTCAATTTAAGATAAACATCGGCATTTTCTTCAGATATATATTTCCTTTAAATTTCTTCAAATTCATGCTACACTAAAATTTTACTTTCATTTAAACGTTACATTTTGACAATAGTGTCAAGTTTTAAAAAAAACCGCTGAGAAATTTGATTGATTTGATGTTTTTGGTATCTAACAGGAAAATCATTAATTGTCAATTTACTTGGATCCGCTGATTGTGATCCAATTTGTAAATAGAGGAAGCAATTTGTGTACCATTCCAGTTTAAAATGCTACAACCGTATTGACGTAACTTAATTTATTTCTAATTATTTAAGTTATCAAAAACATATAAATTGTGTAACTGGGTTAGTGTAACTTTAGTCTTTTATTCTGGAACTTTCATTATGTTATTTTAACTTCATTTGTAAAACTTTCATTGTTAAAAACTTCAGATATAGAACGATATTCTCGTAAATATTGCAGACTTTATTAACTGAAGACAAAATGGGTTAAACTTGCGGTTAACCTTGAGGTAAACCTATTCACAATAACGTCCACAAAAGAATGAAAAGTAAACTGTTAAAAAAACAGTAAACTATGACAGGATAATGTTAAGATTTATTAGTTTGTTTACAAAAAAAACTCGTTTAAAAATCAGATTAAACGACGGCATTTTACTGATAAAACATAAGGTATGTTAATTAAAAGAAAAACATATTAATATATCACAAAGTTATCTAACATACAGTCTATGTTTGATACATTAATTTTGTTTCATTCGGTTCTCCATTACTCTTAATGTGGAATTAGTATGTGCATACTAATTGTGAAGACAGTCGCAGTGCGGTTACGATAGAATTTTCCTAACACGTCGCTCCGGGTTTCATGTTAATAAGATGGGCCAGTTGACCGCGAAACTCGGCCGTCCCCGGAGGCCTCGTAGCAATCACCCTACGGACCGGAAACGCCACCCAGCATCTGCTAAATATACTATTTTAGAATATTGTACCGCATCGAGTTTCGATTTGTTTTTCACCATGTAATTCTTAATGATTTTTTTTTATTCGTGTCTAAATAGGCGATTTACCACTATAATGTTTCGATACATTTTAAACACAATCATATAAACAAAATGTTCTTTTACGACATTTAAAAAAATAACTTAAATAATCATATACAAAAGTAAGTGGTTGTACTTAGCTATCATTTGACGATTCTTTGCTTAAAGTCCCAATATGTCTTTAAAAAGCAATCATTTTTTGCGGTTGTCATCGCCTTAATTACCTTGCTATATAGTTATTTAAAAAACAGATATACTACTACTAAAAAAGGTTTTTAGATAAATTATAAAAGTATTCGATCTACGTGACGTATACGAAGTGAACTAAAAAGGGTCACCTGTATGTCATCAATAAGTGGGAATATTTTCGCCGCACAATCTTTCCCCTGTCCGTCCGAGATCCCAGACCCGTTCAATTACCCGTGACGGCGTGTCACTGACCCGAACTGAGCAGTCTATATCTATACTAGCTGTTATTCACGGCTACCCTTGTTTCTTTACCTTTTGAAAATGGTTTTTTATAGTTACCCTTAACACTGAGGATCCGTTGATAATATTGTTAAACCGTAAAACGTTAAATAAATTAAGCATTTAACTAATAATCTACTAAACTGTACGATTGCTTACAAAACTAAAAACTAGAAATTATAATTACCACTGCAATTCAAACTTTAATATTAGTAGTCAAATTCATGATTCATTCTTTAGAAACGCTAGTTTCCACTTTTAGTACGAACAATTTATAGACGCTGGTAACTTTTATGAAAATACTGCATTTTGAGCTAACTATTAACTTATAAAGTAGGTTTATTTCAAACGTCGGCAGGTTCAGTTTAGTTCGGTTAAGAACTGAAGCGCAAATAACGTAGAACATTTAGTGGAATTAAACAGAAATGAGAAATTATAACAAACTTATCTGTTTTGCCTTTGTAACACTAATTACAGACTTACTAAAAACAGAAATATTTGGTTCTTAATATAAACACAATTTTCTTTAAATACGTTTAGTGGAATTCAACAGAAATGAGGAATTACAAGAAACCTTTTAGATAGGTTATTTATTATTATTCGATTCCTATGACCCTATATGGAGGTGCACACAATACTCGATTTTTAGTTGTGCAACTAAACAGTTGAATTAGCTGCGAAACAATCGGCAATCGCACAACGCGTGTGTGATAGTGATAGGTGTGCCCCCTCCAACAGAAAAGCTGTCATTTCCACTGGTCAGGACTGGACTAGTTAAACGATATTTATAAGTAGGTGATAGAAAATTTTAAAAGAAACAATTTACATTAAATTCACGTATCTCCGTCTTTACATAACTAGTAAGATAAAATGTTGCATGCCTTAAGCGGTAAAACACATTGCAAGATGTATATCTACAAGACGACTTTACCGTTAATTTTGCAAGTCATAACTGTACTCAACTTTCGCAATTCGTTTACGTTATGTTTGTTCACAGAACATCGGAACAATACACCTTCGTTCAAAACTTCTAATGCGATTTATTGTTTTGAAATAAAACTAAAACTGCACATTCTTAGTTTGAAAACAATAAAATAAAACCGATGTCGATAGTTGGGAACTGAAATATTGCTAAAACTGTATTGAATTTTCTTTCCAATTTATATTAGTTTTCCTCTAATAGGATCAGATATAACGTCATTTGAACATTGCTTCAATTCAGATATTTTTATTTCTTTTATAATGAGAAGGGGCAAACGAGCGGCGAAAACACCGAGGTGGTCAACGACACCCATGGACATCCGCAACACCAGAGGAACTACAGATACGTTGCCGGCCTTTGAGGCTTAGGCTTCTTGAATTTATACAAGAAAGAATATGTTCAAGAAAGTTCAAGTAAACATGTCATAATCTTGTGAAGTGTTCGCGTTGTATCTCATTATCCGAATAGCTTACTCAGCGTCTAATCTTGAAAAAATACTGCAAACACCGCACCGTATCTCTGTCACATAAAACGATAACATCCGAAGTCGTTGCAAATGCAATATCCGCCTCGAGAATTCGAAATATACCAGCGAAGCGAAAGGAATATAATGCACGTATGAACGGATATAGACTTCAACGTTGCTATTGTTTTGAAAATAGGACGCACTTTAGAATTCAATTTACTCTAACTCAATCCCTTTAAAATTTCACATAAACCGTGTAATCAATTATACGTCTTTCATACGAGAACTTTCGAGAATCTGTTTACGTGGGCTTGTACCAAATGAACATATAAAATTAACAACCAGTTACAAAATTTAGATAAAACACTATTACTACACTAATCTTATATAGAGCTTCTAAATGAAGACATGTAATTTATTTATTCTATATACGAAAAAACAAAAGCGATCTTCTCTTTGTTGTGTGAAGTGTGACTACAGTCGAAGGAATAAATAAGGTACGGCCGAGTAAATCTAGGCTTTAACTTTCCTGTGGACTTAAAGTTTTAGATTCGCTGACGCCTCGCTCTTGAGTGTGGGGGCGCTGGAGGCGCTTACATAAACATGGAAGCAATAAATCCATTCGACGGTGAGACGTCTAGAAATCAAGTTGCAAAGCAAAGTAAAAGTTTACGAAATGAATGTGGATACGATCTGATACCTGCCTTCTTAGAGAATATCAAGCACATTTTATTTAGAAAAATATATATGTTTATTCATCTGTACCTATGAGATAACAGTCGTTTGCCTTCTTCATATCGATAGAAACAAAACAATTCATAGTACAATTTTAGCTGATTAACTCGGAGAGATGACGGTATATCTTACTTCTTACTAACATTGTAAATACGAAAGTTTGGATGGATGGATGGATGGATGGATGGATAGATGAATATATGTTTGTAGCCTAAACGGCTGAACGGATCTTGTTGAAATTTGGCATAGATGTAGAATACAGTCTGGAAGAACACATAGGCTACTTGATTTTCTTCTTTTTTAATTTCACACGGACGGAATCGCCGGCGAAAGTTAGTCACCCATACATCCAAACATATAAACGATAAACAATATTCTCACAATATGATAATTATAATTTTCAACCTTATTACCTTACACGAAATAAAAAATAAAAACTTTTCATATAACATGCACTGAACGCCGGTAGTGGTTATGAAAACTTTACTACCAAGGGACGGAGAGTTACTTTACGCAATAACGGTTATAATAGCATTAAAACTGTGATAATGTACTTCGTAGGTGTATTTACTCTTATCATCTCATTAAATTTAATTATCTCATTAAAGTACTTACTACATTAAAACTAAAGTTAATCTATACTTAGATACTTATCTATACTATTATAATAAAGCATAAACACACACTTCTTTGTTACCTAAGATTTCAGCAATTACATCATATTTTTGAATAATTCTTTTTTTAATAAAAAACCCTACACTTACCTCATGCTTTAGGCTATATATTTTCAAGCCATTAAACTTAGGGGGTAAATACTTTAGATAAAAACTCTAATGTGGGAGAGAGACCATAAGTTGCTGCCAACATCAAGGAAGCAAGATTGTCAAGGTTCGTCATGTCATGTAATTTTGACATTTGCTACTGATAATTTGACAAATGTAAAAAACAAAAAAAAATTTCATAATTGTATGCGGATGACGCCGCAGCTAATCGAATATAAAATTATCAAAATGCGTGTTGAAAATACTTTTAAAATACTAGACATTCGTAGACTAATTTAATTAATTCTAATTAAGACATGTTGTTGGTATACCAGTTATTATAACTAAACAATACATTATTACAGCCTGTCTAAATTATCCCTTGTAAAACAATTAAGTGTAAAATAATTATATTACTTTATACAAAGCGTTTAATTGAGCTATTTCCTGCCGCAAATTCCGACGCGGCTTGCATATTAATTACTATGAAGATATTGAAGTGGAAGACCAAAATATCCCTGTAAAATACAAATTATTCCTAAATATTACGATGAATTACGAAAGGTTACACATTGTTTTAGGATTCAATAGCTGGTACATAAGTGTTAAGTAAATATTACTATTAAAATATATGCCAGCGCAAACCTCTAGTCAATTGTGTTCATTACGTTATCTTTCATTCTGGCAGGCGACATAAAAATAGCAATAAAGGTTTTAAAAAGAAAAAAATGTTCTTAACTCCGATATTAACCACACTAAACTCTCCATAGTATAACTTTATTATAGAAATTTAGAGGTTATATTTTCTTGGCACCAGAATCCTTCGCATTTGCTCGGCCTTAAGGCGAACTAGCACTAAAAGATTTTTAAAAAGTCATTTTGCGAACAAAGACTTTATGTCCTAATTTTCGCTCAACTACAAATTTGTTCGTAGCGGAAAATTCAAAGTATACAAAGTTTTTCTTTGTTTTTTTTTGCAGTTGCAAGTTTGAAATTATTTGCGATAACTATTCATCAATTGCGAAATCTTTCGGTTTAATGTGAAAAATTTCGCTTTCCTATTAACACAGTTATAATCTAATTATTTCTAGCCATTTTAAACTTATCAGTCTAAGAACAGGCATCATATTAACGTATCTTTCTTTCTTTGTAAAAGGTTTCAAAAGAAAGATAACAAATTACTAAGACATTGTTAAACTGTGTCTTTTGTTGCAGAAGAGCGTCTCATACTGCGGAACGTGTCTGGTGAGTTCCGGTCTGGGGAACTGACTTGCGTGCTCGGCCCCTCCGGCGCCGGCAAATCCACGCTGCTGAACATACTGGCTGGATACACGTTTGTTTACCATCATTTGAACGTTTAAATTAGGAATAAACATCCATTTAATTCTAAATTTAAAACGCATTTGGCACTCACGTCTGCCGCACGATTTTATTTTTAAAATTGGAACTTGACATTCGAAATTCTAAATTTAAACCGCAAAACATTCGACAATAGCAACTGTTACACAAATAATTGTTCCTGGTCTAAAATAATTAACATTAGTCTGTAAATAATAACTTTAAAAGTAGAATAAAAAATATTAGCTTAATACAGAATACTGTAATAAAGAAAATGGTCCATTGATAATGGCTGCGCTGTCCGGAGACCTTATTTGCCGCAATTACAACACTAAATAAAGGGGTCGATGAAAGCACAACAAATTATTTCGCCCCAGTAAGCTCACGACCATCGGGCTGTGTTATTAAACAGCAAATTTTGAATGGCTGCGACGTTATTAGCTGTCGGAGAGATTCGCTCGAGTTAAATATAAATAGACCACTACATTTTAATAAACGAGTCAAATCTAGCAGACTGAAGAGAATTAGTTTTTATTACCTTTATATTGTTCTTTGACAAACAAGATAATTTAATTTAAAACGTAAACTGCATATTTCTAGAACGATAGAAAACTGTTAACGATAACAATCTCATTTTTATAGGAGAGCAAAGGATGTTTCCACCAAATAATACGCACAATAAACCATCTTTGTTCATAGCAGTTATCTCAATCTATCGACCAGTACGAAGTCTAAACGAGATACTAAATAAACCTTATAAAAATTAAGAAATTGATGTTTAACTTATAATTTAATAATTTCAATACAGGACAAAGGGAGTAAGCGGTCGTATAACAGTGAACGGTCACGCACGAGATATGCGGGTGTTCAAGAAACTAAGCAGTTACATAATGCAGGATGATTTGCTGCAGCCCCGTCTATCCGTCTGCGAGGCGATGAGGATCGCCGCAGACTTGAAGCTGGGCAAGGAACTAGGGAGAGCGGAGAAGGAACTTATAGTAAGTTATAACGAAATAACTCACGTTCATAAGAGTTGTAGTACCGATTTCCGTTTGGTACTGTCCTAGTACACCTACATTCATATATCTATGCATGATTTTCGGCGTTGGGTTGTCCTACTGCTGCTTCTTAAGTTATACTTGAAATCTATTTTCCGAAACGGAACGAAGAGAGAAAAATCAAATGAACGACTTTGTGTTGATTTTTCTTCGGATTTAGTTCTGTGGAATACTGTAATAAAAGGATAGCAGAATTGCCCATGACTTTCTAATTGAATAATCTATTAGTAAGTAGTAAGATCCTCTTCCTTGCCTTCAATTTGGTGGTAAATATATTTTTTCTCAAATGTCAAATTTGCTAAACGATTAGTCACGTATTTGGTACATTAATCTCGTTAAAAACCTGAAAGTTAAAGCAAATCGATTCAAAGATTCTTGAAAGCTACTTAAAAAATGTGACATGCAGCCAAAAGAGCAATGCCAACGAAGCGCGGCGGGCGTGCCTGTCAGATAAATTTATATTGAGATGTGGAATGCAGAATACATGTTGTGGTTCCGAAGCACATTCGACGAGATATTTTCTCTAGAATGCTTAAAGGTAGATTGAAAATTTTTGCGAACATTCTCGAATCCTCATTCTCCTCTGGTGCGCGATTTTCAACAACATTTCAATTCACAATTTGAATATAATAAATAAACACGCAATTCGCGTATCTTATCACTTTAGAAATAAGAATACGGTCAAACCGCGTGAACATCTTTGACTGAACTATCGCACAACTGTTTAGTCGCGCTTTGATTCTTATGAGCTTATTTGGAGGTGCGCCACTACTCGATTTTTACTTGGGCAAATAAACAGTTTTAATTGGCTGCGAAACAATCGACAGTCGCACAACAGTTGTGCGATAGTAAGTATTCGAATTCGTTTTGATTATCGAATTATTTTTAAATTTCTATAGACTCATTTTTATCGCTGTTTATATCAGTAAATTGTTAATTGGTTAATTGATTACATGTGGATGGCTACAAAGGAAGAGGAAGACCGAAGAAAGTATGGATGGATTGTGTGAAAGAGGACATGCTTAAGAAAGGAGTGGATTCAGATATGACGGCTGATAGAGATGTATGGAAGAGCAGCACATACTGTGCTGACCCTCCGTAAGGGATAAGGGCAAGTGGATGATGATGCTGATAATATATCAGTAAATTCTTCTGTTGTATTTCACAGAAAATAAATGTGACAGGATAATAAAATAACGTAATTCAAAAGTCACATTTATTGCTTGATGACAGTTTTTGCGATGACAAAAAATTACTCATATGAGTACAAAACATAATTTATACGTTAAATTAACCGTGGTACAACCGTGGTGTCATTATTTATGATTGTTGTTTATTAAAATTTCATTTGTGAATACTAGTTACGACGACCACATAACAACCCTTTTACTGCCGAGGTCGACTAATTACATGTCATTCAGTTCGTTTTGCAGCCGCGTATGATTCTGCAAATTTCTGTCACGATGTTATCATGCATAGACATTTAAATAATCCATAGACGAGACATAGTAGACATTTTTTTTCACTGGTACTTTCTCTAAAAGGTCATTAGTTGTCAAGTTTAGTACGCCACCTCGTGTCGTTGTATTGATATCTTTAATATAAAAATGTTTTTCGTTTTATTTTGGAAGTTTCACGACATCACATTCCTCACAATCTCCCTTCTTCAGGATAAATTTTTACACCCCCAAAAATTTAAATTTTAAAATCGTTATTAAAAATAATTTTCTGCTTTACTTCGCATAAATAACTTTATAAAAAGGTTCTAATATTCCTAAATCACTTGGACACATTTTTTACTTGTCGCAAGAAACGTATAAGTTGTTAATCATAAAGTGCTATAATTACAATATTTAAAGACTAGCTGTTCCCGTGCGACTTCATTCGCATGAAATTATGAAAATTGTTTTATTGATTACATTTGTCAAATTCAATTGCAAATGTCAAAATGACATGACATGATGACAAAGTATGGCAATTTTGCTTCCTTGATGTTGGCAGCAACTTATGATCTCTTTCACACATTAGGGCTTTTATCCAAAATATTTACCCCTAAGTTTAATGGCGTGAAAAAATATAGCCTAAAGCGACTTAAGTGTAGGGCTTATTATTAAAAAATTAATTACTCAAAAATATGCTGTAATTGCTGACATCTTAGGCATCAAAGAAGTGTGTGTTTACGCTTTATTATAATAGTATAGATGGCTTGTTTACTATTAGAATTTTCTAACCTCATGACCTTGAATTAAAAATGTTTCTGTCCTTATATTGTTACCAGGTAGAAGAAATTCTTCAGACGCTAGGTTTATGGGAGCACAGGAACACAAGATCTGAACATCTATCTGGAGGGCAATCGAAGCGTCTCTCTGTCGCCTTGGAACTTGTCAACAACCCGCCCATCATCTTCTTGGATGAGCCAACAACGTGAGTATAAAAATTTAATAACATTAAATAAAGATAATTATAAATTTTCAACATTTAAAAGAAATTGTCGACATGCTTTTATACATTGTGTAATATTTGTAATAGATTTTATAGCACCTTAGATTTTTTACACTTTATGATTGCAACTTTATTCTAAAAAAGTCTAGTTTTATGCATTTATATCGATCGTTTCAGCTTAACAGCTTCATAAAATAAAAACAGAATAAAGTAGGTACTTGCAGACGAATCTTCGAATCGAACGAAATTCTAAAAGCGTTGTATTTCTCTGAAATTACACACGATTAAAAGGGTGCAGTAAAAAAGTATACGTACACAATTAGAAGTAATCGCTTTAATAGCAACCCTACCGTTACGCTTTATAGATCGTAAAGACAAGCCGTGTACGTAGAATTGAAACGTGCCCCAATATTCAAAGTACGTCGAACTCTCAGTATGAAACATAAATAAATAATGAGTATTTCGTCCGAGCTTAATTTGAGTATCGACTTTGCGACAACCCTATTGAATTGAGTCGTGACGCACGGACGAGATCCACTTTCATTAATCATTCAATGATCATGACGTTGCCGAGATGTTTACTTGAACTAAAAAGTCGAATTTATATGAACAACAATGGATTTTTATTACTATGTCAGCCGTAAAAAGTTTACTATAAAAAGTTTATCTCATATTTTTGTTAATACAATTCAAACGTTTTTGTCCATATATTAATAGCAAAAACGCAGATTAGAATGTTTTATCTGACAGGCGCCGCAACTTTTTTTAATAAAAGTTGTGTTTAAAATAATCGACAATGCGTAGAGAATACATTTATGCTTATCTATATTATATTTCCATGCTGATAAAGAAGGAATGTATCACATTGTCTACCTTAAAATAGATAAAAAGTTTATCAATCGTGTGATCTAAACACTAAAAAATGCAATTCCGAGCTATTTTTATAATTTAAAATAATAATTCGTTATCCTTTAAACCGATAATTTTAATTCAGTAATCACAATTAGCAATTCATTGAATAATAAATCAGGTCTCTCCTTTACATGAAAATTCTCGTAAAGCAAAAGCCATTCTGCATTCACCCGAATTTGGAACAGCTCCAATTAACCTTTTTGTAAATTTGTAGCGATTTAAAAAGTAGGTGCTAATCCAAAGGCAAGACTAAAGCATGAAAACTGTTCTTTAAAAAAAAAACGAACGTACTGAAACATGTTTTTAAATTGTTTAAACTTTTATTAGACGTTATTAGAAACTAGGTTAGAGTGGTATGGGCATGTTATGAGAAGGGATGAATAGCATGTAACAAGAAGGATGTTAGTTATCAATGTGGAGGGGTACATCGGTAGAGGTAGACCTAGAAAGAGATGGATGGATTGCGTGAAAGGTGACATGATCAAGAAGGGAGTGATGACTGAGATGACGGATGATAGAATGCTTTGGAGGACGAAAACCCGGTGCGCCGACCCTACGGGAGTAGGATAAGGCAGGGGAGATGATGATATCAGAAACTAATAATTATGGTTAACACTCACATCTAATTTTCCTGTAGACAGACTAGTTTCTTTGTTTATTTATGAAAAATTGACATACATATATAACCTCTACTAGACTGTACATATTTTTGTCACAATCAGAGCAGTAATAAAAAAAATTAATCTATCGATTCCAACTTTAACAATAAGAATCGAAAATCAAAAAGATTCACTCCTGATTTTACACAACCCATCCCTACTAAATTGTCAAACTAATTTTTCTTATTAAGACAAACTTAAATTTTAAAATTATACAAAAATATTAGACTTATTTAATTTCGATTATAAGACGGAATAAATTTAGTTGTACAATTCTCCCTAAGACAATATACGCAATATACGAAAGTGAATGTTCAAACGCCTACATTTGTGGTAACATCAATCTGGGCGATGTTGAGCTATTGTAAACGTTTATAGCTGTACCGCAATTGTCCCCGTAAATGCGCACGACTGTAGACCATTGGCATATTTATCCAAATACCTTACGTAATATACACACTCTATTCTGTGATTTACATGCAACAATAAATCAAAATGCCATTACTTTTTGTGCTACACGATACGGATATGGTCAAAACATAATTGTACAAAACATGTAAAATTTATAAAACAACTAGCTGTTCCCGTACGGCTTCATCCGCATGAAATTATGAAAAAAAAATTATTGTTTACATTTGTCTAATTATCAATAGCTAATGTCAAAATGGCATGATATGACAAACCTTAGCAATCTTTCCTTCTTGATGTTGGCAGCAACTTATGGTCTCTATCGCACATTAGCGTGTTTATCCAAAACATTTACCCTCTAAGAGTAATGGCGTGAAAATATACTGCCTAAAGAATGACGTAAGTGTAAGGCTTTTTATTAAACAAAAGAATTATTTAAAAATGCGCTCTAATTGCTGACATCTTAGGCAACAAATAAGTGTGTGTTTACGCTTTATTATAATAGTATAGATATGTGTGTAGTCAACAAAACCGCAGTAGACAATCGTTGACTATACCTAGTCACCCCTTACTAAGAGTAGGCTCCAAGCCACTAAATGGGGACGTATATTGAGCTGGTAATGATGATGTAAAATTTCTTTTCCAGAGGTCTGGACGTCGTATCTATCAGACAGTTAGTGGTGCTCCTACGCCTACTTTCCCGACAAGGGCGTACCATCATCTGCACAATACATCAACCCTCCGCTTCTCTGTTTTCTCTCTTCGATCGTGTTTATGTCCTTTCTAGAGGAATGTGTTGTTACCAGGTAATATATAACTCAAACATAGATATAATTTAGTTAACATAGTTATATTGTAACATTCAAAATTAAGACCATTAAGCTGTCGCTGTCATCTATATCTGTACTAATATTATAAAGAGGAAAAATTTGTATTTTTGTATGTAGTTGTTTCACATACTGCGCTGATTTTAAAAATTCTTTCACCATTAAAGAGGTATTTTCTCTGTTAATAACATTGCCTATACTTTTACTATTTTCTTAATTTCACGCGGACGCAGTCGCGAGCTACAGCTAGTCTATCTATATTAATATTATAAAGAGGAAAACTTTGTATTTTTGTATGGATTTGACGGTGGAGGAGATGCATAGGAAGGGGAAATATACTCTTTATGTGCGTCTCCTCCTTCGCCGTATAAGGGTAGGCAACGCATCTGCAATTGCGGATGTCTATGGGCAGCGGTCGCTTCGCCATTTTGGCGGATTCAAGTGGCCGCTTGCTCGTTTGCCACCTTATGTTATAAAAAAAAAAAATGTATTTAAATTGCTCAAAAACTACTGGAGCGATTTCAATAATTATTTCACCATTGAAAATCTACTACGTTAGTGAGTAGCATAGCCTATTTTTTTAGTATTATTATTCTAATTTCACGCGGACGAAGTCACGAGCAAAACCTAGTTAAATTATACAGAAAAACAGGTACAACCGCAACGTACATTCTATCGCTTAAGTAAGCCAAGGGCTTCTTAACAAATTATACTCCATTAACACCTTATTTAGTTATCTATGTTAAAACTACAATTTGCATAAACAAAACTGTTTTAATATTATAAACAAAACACATAAATAAGGAAAAAGTTAACATATAAGGAAAATATCAATTTAATAAAGGTGCCTCTAAACAGTGTCGTAAGAATATTTGTGTTTTCATAAGAATATTTGACCAACTTTGTAAATGGCACCAAATAGTCTACTTCAAGATATTTTCCTTGCGTAATGGAACAAAGTTGTAATTTAGAAATCATTTCGTAGGGAAATAGGGACTAATGTTTTAGTTAATGATGATTTGAACGCACTTAAAGTAGTTTAATTATTAAAAGAAGCGCTAAGTGTAGAATGATAAAGCGTCTTTGTAACAATGGAATGACCTTCAGACCTAAATTAAGTCCACTAAGTTCCAAATTCAAATAAGAACCAGGGCTTGTTACTCCTTTTTTTTGTTTTCTTAAATCTATACTCCTCTACTCATATTATAAAGATAAAATATATGTATTTTTGTATGTATTGAAATAACTTGGCCGATTTCAGTTATTAGTGAGTAACACAGACTATATTCTTTTTAATTTCAGAATTTCACGCGAACAAACGCGGGCAACAGCTAGTATTATATTATATGGCATCTTGGTAATGTTAAACACTATTTTTCAGGGTGCAGCACCACTTCTTGTGCCGTTTTTAACCGAAGTCGGGCAAATCTGTCCGTCAACGCACAATCCCGCAGACTTCGTGGTGGAGACTGTAGCCAGTGACCCTGAGGCATCCGCGGAAATGTCTGAACTCTGCCAAAACGGGAAGCTATGCCGAAAGTTGGATAGGATGACGTTGAGAGGCGGGAGGTAAGATGAGTCTTAATAAAACTCTACCTTGATATCAAATCATTTTCCATTTTGTATGTATTTTAAGGTATTAAGTGTCATTCTTAATGTTGATTCAATTTCTTTAATAAAAATTGTACGCTAAAATTATTCTGAAGATCTGTTTCTTTTAGTATTTCTCGGAATATTATCTACCACCAGATTATGGAAGTAGCCACAAACGAAATAAAAGCTTTTCTAACGCTGTATAAGCTTATATATTAATATTTCTGTACACAAAAGCTAAGAATAAATCTCAAGATATCATCCATACCCATTATAACATGTAGCTCCCTTAATTGCCTGTTACGTCATTCATGAGAGATATGACAGTTATTGTATTCCATACATTAAAGGTAGACTCAGTATCGTGTTAAAAAAAAACGGGAACTTTTCTCTTCGTTATTTATTCACAATAATGTTCATTTTATGCATTTAAAACTTAAACGCTATGAAAGTGAAAAATAATCAATTAAACGTTCAACGTCTTTCAGGAAGCCAGTTCTGCACTCGGATGAATCCATCCAAAGAATCTTCGTGGAGCATATAGCCAAAGAACAAATGCAGAAAATGGAATTTCCCACCACATTCCTGACTCAGTTTCTCATATTAACAAAGCGAATGTTTATACAAAGTAGAAGAAATTCGGTAAGAAAAAAACTATAATTATTCACCGATTAATACGAAATACACAGCCTATGAAACTAATAAAAACGAAAGAAAGTAGACTATGTGTTTTTCCAGACTATCCTCTACATCTGTGCTGAGTTTCATAGAGAACCGTTCTGCAATTTATGCTACAAACTCTAAAAACCATCTATCCATCCAAAATTTCACATTTATAACCTTAGTAAGATATCTGCGCAATTAAAATGCTATTAACTGCACTTATAATCTTTACAGCCCACTCTTTATATCGCAAATATTAGTAGACACTCTCTCTAAATTTCTAAACAGTGTAACTGATTTTATATAGCGTAAAATTAGTTCACCTTTTATGAGGACGTTAACTAAACTAATAACAAGGGACGTGAAAATGCTTCAATCTAAACAAAAAATTGTATATTTTCCGTGCACACCACAGATATTGGCCTCGGCAGGGATTTTTTGCCCTATTTCGAAGGGAAAATAAGCGACCCAACCGTCATATTATTCTTACATTCTATAAATATCTTTGTTCATATTTCGCTAACCTAAATTGAACGTTTAATAAAAGATTTCCCTTATTTACATGTGGATAAATGTTTTATTAAAAACCTATAGAAATTTCAGAATCACTTTCTTTTAAATATTTCTTGTACAAAGCTGTATGAAAAGCTGTTTGAACGATTTAATTTTTCCTGTTTCAAAACAGTTCTTGCATTTTATTCATCGCTCAAAGTCGTCATTTATCAACGTTAAGTCTACTTCTTACATTCATTCGCTAATACACAGATACGAGTACTCTATTCCAGGAAATAACATTTTAAATATGATGCAAAATGTTATTTAAGAAAAATACGTACTTATTGCCATGTCGAAATTGACACGTCAGGTTTCACTTTTATTTACATTTTACTAGAAGAATCGCAGACATGGTTTTCTTCTTCATTTTTATTAAAACAATTGCCTGATACACCTACAAACATATAAATCTTGGAATACAGTTTACAAGTCAACTTGAATTTTTTTTATTGTTGCCCACACTAAATAAAACAATGAACATATGCCAATTTATCTATCGATGTTTACCCATATGTTTTTATTTAATAAATTCCTTTTAATCTTTTATAGTCTTCTTTATAAAGATAAGAGAATGCTTGTTAGAAATGGCGGGATATGGAATAGAAGTAATGATCGCTGCTTTATCTTACTTTACCAAACTTTAGATTACTAGCACAAAATATTTTTATACAGCAAATGATGGACCATTGGCGTATTACGTGTTTAATTTTTCAAAAGCTGTTAGCATTTATCATCGTTCTTTTAATAACAAAAAGGATATACAAGAATACACATTGAATATGTCCTTTTTAATAAACTTTCATGTTCAACTTTTAAGTCTTTTATAGATTACTAGCAGTTGCTCGCGACTTCGCCCGTGTGAAACTAAAAATGCCTATGTTACTCACTGAAAACGTAACTTTATAAAAGTGAAAGAATTTTTGTAATCGGCCCAGTAGTTTTTGAGTTATTACATACAAAAATACAAATCTTTCCCAATAATTACAATAGATGGGTTTTTGAAAAGCACAAAAATTTGCGAAAATACAACAGTAAAGTCATTTATTGCACAGTTATTCATACCTGTCAGGACTTAAATCTACCTTCTCTTTGTTCCACAGATAACATTATGGATACAGTTGGTACACCACGTAGTGTCCGCAGTACTTCTGGGAAGTATTTTCTTGTTAGTGGGAAACGACGCTGCCGTCCCTATAGTAAACTTCAAATTCTGTATCAGTGTGCTCGTGTTCTTCATGTACACTTACATCATGATACCTGTACTGCTGTGTAAGTAGAATGTTATTATAATTTTAAGATACTAGCTTTCGCCTGCGACTCCATTCGTGTGCTATAAAAAAACAAAAGCAAGTAGCCTATGTGTTCTTCCAGACTACTCTACAACTATGACAAATTTCATTAATATCCGTTTAGCCGTTTAGACTACAAACTCTAACAAACATCCATCCATCCATTTCGCATTTATAATATTAGTGAGATAGTAAGATTTACAAAATAAATCAAGATTTAGCCTAACTCGGGTCTTAGGAATGTTTTGATATGTTATTTGAAAATATTAAGAACTCGAGTGCCTAATTTTTTCTTAAAGCAATTATAAATCTAAAAGAAAATTCAATGACGACAAAATCCAACAAAATCTTAACGCTTTATACGTTCTCGTTTCGTGAAACTGTGAGATTGGAGTGACTTTTATTTATTTGAGTTAAACTCAAGCCTCAAAGCCCTTTCGACTTAAAGAAAACGCACGCGTTCACTCGCCTGGAAGTATTTTATTTTGCTACGCATTTGTTTTTTTGTACATTGAAGGGTTTTATTGACTGTACCAACAAAATGATCCGATGTTCGAGCAACGTATTACTCCCTCAATTCGATATACACACGTCTAACACAAAAACGATTCTTCAGAATTAAATTTAAATTTGAACTTCTTTCTTCAGAACTAAATTTAGTCGTCAAAGATTAGGTTATTTTCTAAAGTACAGTCTAACCTCTAACACATAGTGTTAACATTAAAGAGTTACTTAAGTATTCCTTTAGTGTACGAATATATCTCCACACGAAATCCACCCTAAGTGTTATCACATGATGTTTTATGTTCTTATACTTGCGATGATTCGATAAAGTTAAGAATACGTTTAGCAAAAAATAATGTCGAAACGATTATTTTGTCTCTATAACCGTGAAAAAGACATTTAACTCGACGTATTTTTATCAACAGTTCCCATGGAAGTCCGCATGCTGAGGCGTGAATACTTCAACCGCTGGTACGGTCTTAAAGCATATTATGCAGCTCTGACGTTTTCATCTTTACCTGTTATGGTATGTGCCTTTTGTTGATATTCCTACTTTTGTATCTTTTATAATGTAAATTTAATAATATAATTAAATATAATTATCTTTTTTACGCACTATGTTGACAATCCGTCAATATTCAGTATATTTAACAAAATATTTTATAGTCTACTAGCTTTCGCCCGCGACTCCGTCCGCGTGGTATTAAAAAAAATCAAAAGTGAGTAGCCTATGTATTCTTCCCGTCTATCGGTAGGGGATACCAAATTTCAACGAAAACTGTAACATACATCCCACCACCTATCCATCTAAACTTTCGCATTTATTACATTAGTATGATTTTTTTCAGTTCCGTTGAGTGAAAATTTGTGAAATGTTTTTCAGGTGCTCTTCGGTTTACTGTTTTTAGTAATCGTCTACCTCATGTCAGGACAAATTCTAGAATGGGACCGGTTTGTCTTATTCGTGTTTTGCGCTTTGCTGATCGCCATTTGTTCTGAAGGCTTTGGACTCGTCGTTGGCTCTGCGTTTAATGCTACCGTAAGTTACCTACTCAATAGCAAATTCACCTTTGAATAAACTATTACAGTTTTTTTTTTTAATCATGTATAATCTATTTTTAATTATAAGTATGAAAATCATATACAATCGCAAAAATCCGCGATGATCCATTATTAGGAAAAATTTCCTTGTTCATTGCAACGAGAGAATCTCTGCTTCTTCCTACAAATTAATGATGAGATAGCAGTGAGTTGTGCAAACGAAAATATATTAATAAAAAGACACTAGCTTTGTATCACTGATTGTTTTTTTTTTCGTACATTTATAAGCTGCGTTGTTAAGTTTTTGTTCCGCGTTTCGTTTTAAAATTATCATACGATTGTAGGTTTTAAAGGAACACCGTCAGTTCCTGACTTTACCAGTAAAATTTTAATCTAAACAATTTTGTTGCTAGACTTTTCGATTGAAGATTAATTGTAAAAGTAACAATGAAAAATATATTAATACTTCTCTCCATCTTTACAGAATGGCTCCATCGTAGGTCCCGCAACGGTATCTCCATTATTGGTACTTTGCTGCTATGGCATGGGATTCGGACCGTATATAGAAACTAGAATGCAAATATTAATGTCATTATCGTATCTGCGTTACGGTTTATCAGGATTATCTATCGCATTGTACCAAAAGAGATCATCTATGGAGTGCCATCAAGAATTCTGCCTCTACTCTGATCCTAAACTCATTCTTCGTGACGTCGGAATGGCCAATGATACTTATTACATGCAAATTGTTGGTTTACTAGGTTTTATAATCATTCACAGGTTGATAGCATATTTTGTATTACGTTATCGACTTACCTCGGAATTCTCAAACAAATTCATGTCGTATATTAGTAAATTTTTAAAACATAGATAATTTTTGTCGTTTCTCTGAATCTAGAAATTTGATAGAACAAAATAGAATGTATTTCTTGGTATTTACTAAGATTATTGTGTTTTCTCTTCTATTTGTACAATTAATAGAAAAAGGAATTGAACAATTTTTGAATATATTTGTCTATTATCTTGGCGGTTGAACATTATGCATTATCTTCTTAAAACATGACAGTTATATGTATTTCTATATTTATAGTCGTTTTTAGTACAATTAACTCGGTTACCTGGTACTCAGAATTACAAGTAACTTCCAAGTATCTTAGTTATTATTTAATCGGACAGGGACTTAACAATTAGTTTAATAAATGTACTAAAACTTTAACTTGATATATTTTGTAAGTTTTGAAGTATTTGAATCTGTGATTTTTAATTATATTCTGTTTAAGGATAATCTTAATAAAGAATAAAATGTTTATGAATGCTGTTTGTTTTTTCTAGTATTACCTATACGGAATTTAAAACTCAAAGATTAATTCTGTGGGATCAGATAAATCTTTTTTTTTAATTGCTCATCAGGTGTCAACCATCGACAATTCGACATTCGAAACAATATCTTCTTTATAAAAATTACTAAAGTGATTATTAAAAAAAAGTAAATAATCATGGTGACTATGATTTACTCATCAAACGAAACAAATAAGTTACGTGCCTTTTAAATCTCATTTGCGTGATTCGTTTTTCCTACCACTGTTTGTTAATCGCTTACTGGAATTCAAAACGTGTCAAATTCTAACACGCAAATCAACTATCAAGACTAAAATAACATATTTTAAATTCAACCAGCATTTCATGGAATATTAAATAATTCTAAACTGCAACTTCTAAATAAATTAAATATGCAATCTATGTGGGCGCTACGATCCAAAGTAGGTCTTAGTCTGAAACTAGAAGTCTCCACTACCCTTGTCCCGCACCACTTTGGGTGGGATCTAAAGATTGTTTAATGTTCCTATAGGAAGTCCGAAAAACACGTGTCTTGGATCACCAGCCTTGGCCCTTTTGTTGGTCTTTCTTCACTCCAATCTTCAACACCACCAGTCAATCAAGACCTTTCACGTTTTATAGATAGGGTACTATATTGTCCGTTTAACGTATTTTTTTTCAATCAAAACACGTGATGATTGCGTGTTCATTATCTGAGATAAGTCTAACACTGGCCAGTGTGTATCTAACAATTAAATTCTGATAACATTACTTACGTGCTTCCAATACAGTGGATAACACATTGTTTCTAAGTGACGTCAATAAAGTTCAAGGTTCGATTAAAAATTAAATATTTAGGGCCTGTCCCACCAAATTGTAAATTGACAACAATCAAAGGTCAAATGACAGTGACGTCATTTCTAAATTATTTGAGCCTCTATCAGCCAGTGGTGGGACAGGCCCATCTAGTTTTAGCATTTTTTCAATGAAAAGATCTATGGTAGATACAATGTTTATGTGGGTAGTTGGGTTTATGAATAATTCTTGTATATTGTGTACTGCATAGCCTTATTCTGACCTAATTTTGATTGTAGATACGTAATATTTATTTTATATTCAGTATAGCAACAAAAGATCAAATGTAACACTCTAAAACAATAAAATTAAGTTTCATAACCCAACTATAAGTAGATAAGAATGTTTGTTAAAACATACTGAAGCATCATATGATATCATATGTACTGATATGGCTAATGGAAATATTAATGAAATAAGCTTACATAATAACAAATGCTTATCCATACATTTAAAATAAATAAAAAACCTGCTGCATAATTTTATTGCTGTAAATGTATAATATCAATCACAATTTAATATCAGATAGAAATAATAAAAAAAAAAAACAACAACTTTGATTCAACAAATTTAAGCAAAAGCAATATGTACTTTAACTTTGTTCCAACAAAGATAAATAACTAAACATATAAAAGAGTTTAACTCTGGTGCTATTGCAGCTACATTTAATTATTCTTACAAACTACACAGTCAATCTTTGCACACATCCAAAGCATCCTGTTTCTCTTCAGCCAACTCCTTTCCGGTATTATCTAACATTTTACGGGCAAAGTCAGAGATAGTTAGCCCCTCAACAATCTTCCACTTACCATTGCTAACGGTAACGGGGAAAGAAAATACAACATCACGAGGTGTACCGTAAGAACCGTCAGAAACAACCCCCATACTAACCCAGCGGTCACCGGTACCCAAAAACCAATCTCTCATGTGATCAGACGCTGCTTTGGCAGCAGAAAGAGCAGAAGACATCTTCCTAGCTGCGATCACAGCTGCGCCTCGCTTCTGTACAGTACTAACAAATGTGGTTTTCAAAAATTCTTCGTCATTAATGACTGCAGGAACTGCTTTCTCAGCACCATTAACCTTAACTAAAGCATTTGAGGCATCAGGGAACTGTGTTGACGAGTGATTACCCCAAATGATTACATTCTTAACATCTTGTACGGGAACACCAATTTTTGCTGCTAATTGCGACTGAGCACGGTTTTGGTCCAAACGGGTCATGGCAGTGAAGTTTTCTTTAGGAATAGATGGAGCATATTTTGAACAGATCAAAGCATTGGTGTTTGCAGGGTTTCCTACAACAAGAACCTTAACATCTTTACGGGCAACTTTATCGAGAGCCTGTCCTTGCTCCTTGAAGATGCGTACATTAGCAGAGAGCAGATCTTTTCTCTCCATACCCTCTCTCCTTGGCATAGCACCAACTAAGAAGGCTGCAGCGACATCTTTGAAAGCCTCCTCTGGGTTGGCTGTAGGGAGAACCCCAGTGAGCAAAGGCAGCGCACAGTCTGCAAGCTCCATTACTACACCTTCTAAAACTCCCATCATAGGAGCAATATCAAGAAGGTGCAGGTATACTGGCTGTTCAGGACCAAAGACAGCACCAGAAGCAATCTGGTACAACAGCGAGTAAGCAATTTGCCCTGCGGCTCCAGTTACTACTACTTTAATTGGTGCAGCCTGAAAAAGAAAACAAATTAGTTATTTAAAAAATTACTAATTAGTCATACCTTTCAAAAGTCATTAAAAGCATTTATTCATTTATAAATGGTCAAAGTTCAAAAAAATATATGTTCAAAGTTCAGAATACTTTTTCATATAAGATATCATTGATAAAATCTTATATTAAATTCACATAAAAAATACAGTTAAGAAGTTACAACAATCAAAGTATCAAGTAAAAAAAAAATAATTTAATACAACATATTATTTCACAATATGGATAAAAAATGGTTAAATATTAATCCCCTTATATCGTTAATAGTAGTCGCTATTTTTAGTTTAGAGTAACCTTGAATAAGTTTGTAATTTACCATTGTTGTCAAAGTTGCAACTACAACTACCCTCTCAGTATTCTCTGCTTCTGAATACCCACAACAACATGCCATGCCGGCAATAATTAGCTTACAAGATCAAATAAATGCTATACCATACGATACGGTTATCATCATTTGATAATAATCCCCTCTATGATTCGAATTGATTGTGCTCTATAAACCAAGTGAAACGGAATTAAAATCCATAAACTATTTAATACTCTTACAATTAATATTTTTGATCTTAGTCTAGAAGTACAAGTATACCTAAAGGTCATAGCAATGTCAAGTTACCGCTGGAGAAAATTTATAAAAAATCTTACCATTTTGTAGCTGTTTGATCAAGGCACTTATTCAAAAAACAATTCGTCCAATACACAGGCGGTAAGCGATGTTCAAGAAGTAGTTCCTTCTGTGACCTCAGCTGATCGCTTGTGATATACAATAACCGAAAACCGAACTGAACCTAAAAACTGGACTCAATTTATAAGTATTGCATATAACTATAGATGACAAGATGACAGGTCATATTACGCCGGCAACTGATTGCAGATAATGCCCGGTTTACATTATGCCAGTACAATAGAAAAATGTAAATTGATAATTGTAATAACTGAATAATGGATTAAAGTTGGAAATCCAAAGCAGAAATAAATTTACAATGTGGAAATACATATATTATTACATATTACAATAAAAAAAATGAGTCAACAGTTTACATTACACTGGCAACATGTAATAACTATCGTTAACTTAAAATAAACCATCCATGCCTGCTAGGCCGTAGCTACTGACCTATTGTACTGGCATAATGTAAAACAGGTACAGTGGATATAGACAACATAGTATGCAAAGATGTTTATTTTTACAGAAATTAAATCAGAAACAAACTTGACCAAAAAATATTTGATTATGGCGATTTTCTTTATACAATTCGATGTGATACAATACAACGGTTTTATCGATTTAAAAGCCGTGGTCTATTTTTTTTGTTAGTAAAAAGTTCATTCGTATTTTATCTTTACCGAAATAATCTGTTAAGTGTTCTCTTTGGTACGGGCTGGCGAATGTGACATAACGTGATAACCTAAAATTTATACATTTCCCCAGAAAAATATCAAATAAAAATAATTAAACGATTCCAACAAATACATTATTGATGCAATAACTAATTTAATTAAAAATGTCATCGCTATTACGGTCAACGAAGTTTATTCGGTATTTTACTGGTGCAGCAAGAACTTTAATTTTAAACTCGGCGAAAACTGCTGAAGTGAATTTACTTGTAAATTCTAAAGCATTAAGTGCAAGTAATAGGTAAGTAAAATGTATGACTAAATTGTAACGAAATTATTAGTTACAATTTTTCTTCATGTCAATTTTAAGTTATATTTTGGTAAAAAACTGTGGTAACGAAATGGAAGGATACATCAATCGATAAACGCTGAACGTAATAGTTTCGTCTCACACTGTATATACTAAATCTATAATATATACTAAATCTATAGTATATACTAAATGTACTAAATCAATCCTAAATCATGTCTTATATTGATTTCACAATATCAAATGATGTTAGAATCGTAAATCAAAACTAAGCATGTCGTAAAGTTTTCTGACGATATGTTAACCTTCAATGATGAAAATTAGAAAATTAGAGAATGTTTTATTCCACAGTCTCTTGCTGAGAGATTATGCGACTTCTAAGAAGAAGGAGAATCTTGAACCTTTACTACAAAGGTTAGACTCGGATGTGCGAAGATTTGGAAGGATCACAAAGAAAGATATAGATGAAGTATTTGATGAGGTTATTTCAAAAAGCGACATCACCAGTTCACAATCATTGCTAGTTATCAGATGTTGTGGTGAGTTAAAATATATACTTATTGGATTCATATTATATTTTTTAATTAAATCATACAGGCTCCTCTGTACAATCTGATTTTTTAACGATCTTTAACAGATTTAAAATAAATGTCTATTTTAAATTATAGAGGGATAATCTTACTAATATTTTAAATGCAAATATTTAGAGTTTGTTAGAAGTTATCTCCGAAATGGCTGAACAAATCTTGATGAAAAGCAAGTTCATATATAAAAATGAACAAAACATTAATACAATATCATATAATTTCAGGTGAATTAGTACCAGAAGAACTTCCCGAACAAAGAACACTTTTGGTACAGAAAATATGGAGTGTGTTAACAGAAAGAGGCATCCCAATGGACATATCTCATTACAATGCTTTACTAAGGGTTTATATTGAGAATGAACATCCATTTTCACCGGCTAAAATACTTGAAGAACTAGAAAATAAAGGGTTGCAACCAAATAGGTAAATAATAAATTAATTTAGGTACTTAAACAAGTAATTTATGTAGTTTTATTTTAATTAATATCAAATTTTATGTATTTTTTTTAGAGTAACTTATCAACGACTTATGTGGCGTTATTGCCAAGAAGGAGATGTAGACGGGGCTACCAAAGTTCTAGAAAAAATGAGGGAACTCAATCTCCCAGTATCAGAACCAGTATTAAATGCCTTAGTTATGGGACATTCATTCCACGGTGACACGGATGGTGCTAAAGCGGTGTTAGAAACAATGGCCGCTGCAGGATTACAACCAACCAATCGAACATACACATTACTTGCTTGTGGATTTGCAAGAAAAGGGGATATACAGAGTGTTAAAGAAGTTGTCAATACAGCAACTGCAAAGGATGTCTTTATGTGTGATAAGGTGTGTTAAAACATTTTTTTTTAATGTAGTAAATATATATCTACATTATCTACTTAAATTTGGAACTGATAAATGTTTTAACATAGATATGTGTAAAATTTAATAGTACCCTTTTAATTACCTGACATCAAAAAGGAGGTTCTCAGTTCAAACTTTTTTGTATGTAAATCAATTATGTAGAATAGTGTAGAAACACTGCCATTTGGTCGGACATTTTTCAAAATAAAAGTAATCCAGTAGTTTTTGAGTATTCCTTAAAAAGATTAGAAAAGATCGTTTTTTGTTTTAAATTAACTTTTCGTTTTTCGTTCAATTTTCTGTTTACTTTTTTGCAGGATATTTTAGATATAATTGAACATTTAGCTGTTGGTGGTCATAATGACAAAATTGAGGAACTCTTTCCTCATCTTCAAAAGAGTCAGGGATACAACCAGGATGTATGCAATCTTGTGTTGAGATTATTAAACAAGGGACATGAAGATTCCGCTAAGAAAATGATAAAAACAATGCCTAAAGTACAAACGACCGAAGATACACCATACAAATGTGCATTCTTTGTAAAACATTTAGTGAAACTTAACAATTCTCCGGACAATGTTGTAAAGTCATGCAGAGCTCTCCAAGAAGAAGGTTTGGCGCCAAAAGCACTATATATCGCAGCAGAGACAGCCTTCCAATTAAAGAAACCTGAATTAGCTCAGAAACTATTAAAAGAGTTGCAGAAAGATGGATATGAGTTACGTCAACATTACTTTTGGCCTATTCTTGCACAAAAAGGCAAAGAAGGTGATGAGGAAGGTCTCTTACAAGTGCTTAAAGATATGGCGAGAGAGGATTTGATTCCGACCGGTGAAGCTCTCAGAGATTATGTTATTCCCTACCTCATTGGTAAGGATACTCCCGAAAATATCATTCTTAAGTTGCAAATTTCAAATGTACCTCCTGCTTTAAGCGCAAGAAATGTAATGATAGAAGTTTTAGAAGCTGGAGATATTCAGAAAGCAGCCGATATTGCTTTACAGTATCGTCCTAAAGGGCAGTACACATTGATTTCAAGACCGTTGATTCATGCTCTAAACAAAACTAAAGATATTAAATCTTTTGTAAATATATTACATGTTATAAGCCGTCCCCAACAAACAAATACAGAAGATGATACTATGATCGATGACACACAGAAGGATGATGTTAACAATAGAGAAGTAGGACGTATTGTGAAGATAGCGGTGAAGAATTTGGTGGATCCCGAATTATGTGAACAACTGTTAGAAGCATTACACTCAAAAGGCCTAACTATAAGCACATCCTATGCTGAAGAAATAGAACAATATTTAGGACAAAATATGACTACAAATATATCTGAGTTATTATCAAAATTAACTTCACCAGATTTGGAAGTCGCCCCTCTCGAAAGTCCGCGTCACACTGGACCAAGGAATTCCGCGCAATTAGAACAACTATTGACTAGAATTAAAAGTAAAGGTGGAAATAATGTTATTCGCATACAAAAGCAATTATTGGATACATATATTAAAGAAAATAATGTCGAAAAATTGGATAGTTTCCTGGAGGAATTGAAACCGACAAGTTTCGAACTAACAATACCAACGCTCGCACAATTATTTGAATTCTATGCAGTGAATGATAAAATTGATAAAGCTAGAGAAATTAAAGATCAGATTACCGCAAAAGATCCTGAATTTAAACTGAACAAATATAAAATTGTGCAATTTGCAAATGCTTTAGTGAAAGCCAATAAATATGAGGAAGCTGTACAATTTTTAAATGACAGCAAACAAACAGATGAGGATGAACTCTCAGGGTTTATGTTAAATTCTAAATGCTGGCAAATGTTAAACACATTGGCTGAGCAAAAGGATGTTTCTAAGGTGGGTAGAATCTTACTAATAATAAATGCGAAAGCTTAGATGGATGGATGAGAGTCATATAGGCGGTAGCCTATATGATTAATGAATCTCAATGAAATTCAGCGTAGATGTAGATAATAGTACAGAAGGACATATTTTATTTATTTATGATTTATTAAAAATTTAATGAAAACATAGTTTAAATATGGAAACAAATATGGCCTCACAAAAACTATATGATTGGTTACTTACATTTTTTTTATTTCACGCTGACGGATTCGCGGGCCAAAATTATAAATAATCTATAATCATTCATTTTAATTTCATAATGTGATTTTTCTCTGGTTCTAGGTGAAAGACATGACAAAATTATTGATTGAAAACAATTACATTGAGCCATCAAATGTCATACTAGGACCGTCAATTAAAGTGCATTTAATACAGAATGATATGGAAGGTGCATTAAATGAGTTTGAACAGTGTTGCAAGCAGTACAGAAGTACTCCATGGAAAGGGGAGTTGATGAAATCTCTTATACTAGCGGAAGATGCTACAAAACTACAATGGCTAGCTGACCTTAGTACTCAGGTAATTATGGTTTTATTGAATTTATTTTTACTAGTGACCCACCCCAGCTTCTGGGTGACAAATCATATCTCTTCTAACATATTCATACCCCTTCTGTTAAAAAAAAATGATTTATTTATTATTTGATGTGGCGATGTAACTGGCATAAAAAAAATAAAGCAAAATAAAAATAAAACATTTCTGACATGCGTAGTCGAGACTATGCATGCCAGAAATGTTTTATTTTTATTTTTATAGTAATATGAATCTTACCTCTACATTAGCATAGGTTAAAACTAAGTTTGTAACTTAATGTTTGTGGTTGTTAGAATTTACAAGGTTAAAATCAAAATCGAAATACTTTAACAGTCAATTATAAAGTGTATTTATCTAGTCTTATGTCCCTAGGCTAAGTAACATTCGATATTTCTGATCGAAAAGACAAAAATGTAAGGAATTGACAATAGTCAATTTGTTATACATTTTTGTCACATATTAATTACTATAAATTTTAGCACATTTTGTCATTAGCAATATTGATACTATTTTGTCTGAAAGGTCCATATAAACTAAAACACTGAAATTCTAAAAATAAATGGTAACAATTTCAGATTCATGGAGAAGTGAATATTTTGCACGACTTAGTACTCGCATTCGTGGAGTGCGGTCGCCTGCGACAGGCGCGCAGGATCCTGGAGACGCCCGGCATGCACACGCGACAGAAACGCCTGGACGACGCCTGCCAGCGATATGTACAGGTATATACACAAAAAGCTACAATCGTTTAAATATTTTTAACTAGACGCGGGATTACAAAAAACTTCTCAGACTAGTCACTTCTTTCAAACTATGCTTTACATCTATTCCAAATTTCATTAAGATCCACTAAGCCATTTTGCAGATATAGATGATGTAGCAACAATCATCAATACATCCCTCTAAATCTTCGCATTTATAAAATCACTATGTTTTCTTTCATTTATTAATACTAAACTAATATAATTACAGGAAGGCAAATCAGAATATTTAGAAGGATTACTGGAAGCCACAAAGGAGTTGTCATACATTGATCGCTCCAATATCTTCTATCATTTACTAGTAACCTACTGCAAAGCAAATGAAACCGATAAAGCTCTCGGTCTATGGACTTTATTACAAGAAGAAGGTGAAATCCCAAGCGAACAGTTCCTGATATACCTCGGTAAACATTTGAAATCCCAGAAAAGAGATGTACCATTCATAATACCTAAACATCAGAGTGATGAGATACCGGTTGAAAATACAGTGAAGAAAACCCCACAAGCCACTAAACCTAAAGAAAACAAACAAACCCCACAAGCAACTAAACCTAAAGAAAACAAACAAACCCCACAGTTAACTAAAAAAGAAGTTAGTGCTAAAGTAGAGGCTTTAGTGAAAGAGGGTAATGCCTCTGCAGCTATGGATTACACAATAAAAAGTATTCAAAATGGTGTGCTTCCGCTAGATAATGTAACAAAGTTCATGCTGAAATCTTTATCTGAGGAAGGAAATGTTGAAAAGATACAATCTTTGGGCGGTTATTTGACTAAAGTCAAGAAGCAACATGTTACCTATGATGACAAGTTTACTCTGGCTGTATTCACAAAAGGTGATGGTCTACAGCATGTTGAGACCCTTTATAATTCTCTTCAAATGGCAAATACTGATGAACAAATAGATGAAATCATTCAAAAATTCCCAAGAACCAATGCATTCGCCTTAGCGGTACAAAATGAGGAATTATCACAAAAATGTAAGACTTTTTTTTTTATTGACACCTAATTGTAAAAGATTTATCTATCCGTTCTTAGCAATAAAATCAGTCAATACACTTCTTTTCAAAAATATATTTTTTTCTTTTTCAGGCCAAAAACTGGTGCAATTAGCTGCTTCCAAAGGTCATGTTTTCCCAGCAAACTTATTATGGATGGAGTATATTTTAGTGGGTAAAGACAAGGAAGCAGATTTGATCTGGAATCAAGCTTTAAGTTCTGCCAATGTTGTAGTCTTCCGACGATTGCTACAGGAATGTTATGTCAGAAAAGACACAAAGCCAGTAGAGAAAGTTATCAGCGCTTTAAAAACTAACAAGAATTTGCCATCAGCAACAATAGCCAATGCTTATTCTAGGTTAATCGATATACTAGTATTAAATAACAAGACGAATGAAGCTAAATCTGCATACGAAGACGCTTTAAGTTACGGCATCACAAAGGACGAAATAAACAAAAATACTCTTCAAAGGCTTAATATTTCCGATAATTCTAGCGATGAATCTAAATCGCTGTAAACTTGTAATTAACATTAGATTTCATCTTTATTTTCTGCGACAGAATTTCTCCGTCGTAGCTTTTTCTATATTTTCGTCTCGTTCACTCTCTTTAAATGACAATTCGGGAGCAAGAGCAAGCCGGAGATAAACAAAGTATTCTTTTTATTTCTTTATTGAACCTGTGATTGTATAATTTACTCTAAAACCAAAAATTGCAACCATTGCTTGCATTTATGTTTGTCATTTTGTAAAACAAATCAAAATAAATAAAGTTGACCTTAATAAGATATTTTCCAATACAGTGATTATGTAAATTGTATGAGTTTAAAATGTACCCTTAGTTTTAGTAAATTATTAGATATTTTCATTGTTTTATTTTAAATCCCTCCGTTGTAAATAAACCCTTCAGTTGTTCAGATAATAAATTGAGTAGAATTTCTGAACAACTGAACATTCGACAATACAACAATATTTTATGGAATGCCAGTTTAACCTTTGGATAAATAAGTGCTTGAATTCTATAAAACCGCTGAATCATATTTCCACAAAGAGATATTACTGATTTTAAGTATGATTCAGTGTAATTGGTCTTAATACCTACCTGATTTAAAGTAGGCTACCGATACCGTTAAAATTAGTGCTGGCATAATGTAAACACAAATTGGCGCTAGAGAGTCTGTGCCAGACCTGCGTTGTTGGCCCAATATGAACCAGAAATTTTTTTTGGTCAGCTTAGAAAGCGAAAATCCTTACATTTTACTAGGTTTAAAACTGTGCAATTTTTTACTTTGCTCACAAGATGAGAAGCGCAAATAAAATAATTCAAGGTGTAAGATATTTATTCTTTGAACAGAAGCTGAATACTGTCTGTATTACATACTCTATATTTTCTTATTTTGCAATTCATGTTTGTGTTTGGCGCGAAAATTAACGTTTTATCGCGAGCAAAGTAGTTGTGAAATTGTAACTAAAATGTTTTATCCTGTGGACACGTTAAAGAGAGGCGGCAAATTTTATTTATGTTGGGTCGCAGATTCTTGGCCTTTGCGTTTTGCTACTATAACGCATAGGCAACTGTGGTCACAGGATATTCGTAAAATATGGTAAGCGATTATCTTCCTTCACTTTTCTGTTGTAATGCATGAGTAGAATAAAAATTAAAAATAAATATTTCCAGTGACGATTTACTTGAAGTGATAACAAATGAATCCGGGCGTCCAACAAACCGATTTTCATTACGATTGAGTTCACAATTACTGCGGGGTTTGGTTAGACTTTACCAAAGGAAAGCTAGCGTCCTCCTAGGTTTGTATATTACATTACTGCATATTTATTTCCTTATATTAAACTCTTTTAACTTTAATGTGTTTTTAGGAGATCTTTGCATGATCAATGCTACCGTTATAAAACATTCAAACAAAAAGTAAGTATCTATTATTCCTATTTACAAAGTATATCTTTTAGATTTTAAACAATGTTTTTATACATAATCATTTTGAATTATGTTGGCCATTTTTTTAATGAAGAAAAATTAATTACTGAGGTAAAAAATTACGCGCGGGAAACGCACGGTCGAAAAAAAATCTAAAATTTCATTTAACGTACAGACAAGAGTTTCTCTTTATTAAATACTGTAAATTCAAAATAAATGACAATTTTTTTATCAAAGATGGATAATACAAGAGGATACACGCGACATTCCTCGTCCAAGACTTCACGTGGTAACTATAGAACAACCTGAGGAAGAGCCGTTAGTTGAAGAATTAATTCAGGTTCGTGTTATTCTCGTTAAATGTTAAATTTTAAAAACTTTATACTAATTCTACTTTTTTAACAGCTTAGCTTGTAAGCATCAATTTAATGGTTAAGAGATTGTGAATTTGCAATCATCCTTTCAGAAAATTACGATCAAAAGTACTGTAATACGAAATACCGGTTTATCACAAATAATCTTTATTTTCAGAATAGCAATAATGTGGTTGCCCATATTGATGATATAACATTAAAGGAACCTACAATACCTGAAATACAATTTTTAATTAATGTAAGTGGTATCATTATTACATCTGTTCTATTATGATGTATAAAATATCTGGCAAACAATCAAACTTGTTCCAAAATTCATATAAGGCGTGAAAGATGCCAGGACCGCTTAATGGACCTCCGTAGTCTGCCAACCCCCCTAAGTTACATAACTGATGGTCTTAACACAAAACAATTATGGTTATTATAGTAGTCTGGATTCTTTGATGCTTTGGCTTGTAGTTTTTGTTGCATGTCATTTTTTTTCAACTCATCCACCTCCTGAATTAAATAACGTGAAAATAAAGCCTAAAGCGTATCATGGTACAGTCAGCGTGTAATTGTACGGCTTTTAGTTAAATGAAGAATTAATAAAAAATATGCTGTCATATACGTAATAAAACGTGTGTTTACATTTTATTATATTAGTATAGATCAGGGGTGGCGAACATTATGCATCAAATTGCCATCTTTTTTAAAAAGAAATATTTAATGCGGTCTTAGATGTGCCATCGAATAATTTTGATTGCGATTATTACGTCAATTCCATGGTACTTCATCATTTTTTCGTAGTGTTTTTTTTTACTTTTGGCGTGCCCAAAATATGTCGCGTGCCATTGGTTCTCCACCCCTGGTATAAATAAAGATGACAAGAGACGTAAAGGTAAAAAATAAACAATAAAGGATGGTTTCGGCGAGCTACGGCCGGAGGTGAGACCGGAGGTAAGGCCGGAGGTACAGTCGGAGGTGCGTTCCCCCGAGCGCACGGTGGAGCAGATGCTACTGGGCAGTAGCGCGGCGCAGCTCAGCGCAATCCTGCCCGCGGACGTGTCGCACGACAAGTCGGATGACAAGTCGCACGATAAGTCGCGTCTGCATACACGGGATCTGCAGATGGAGAGGATATCCGAGTATGACGTCAGCATGTACAGAAAATGTGAGTTAATATGTTAATTAAAAATTGGTTCAACTCTACCAAAACCACAGGGACAGGTACAATCGGGGAAATTGGCGGTGTTCAACTTTAAAGCTATCGTCGTATCGACCTTCTGGATTGAGACGACGCGGAACATTTAATAGGACCTTTTAAATGTGTCTGTACGAAAAATAATCGGTCGGTGATTAAATTTCTTTTCATTATTATCCCAACGAATTATGTTGTAAGAAACGGCCGAATGTCGCGTTGCAAGGAACATGGCAATTTAGCTTTCTTATCACCGCGGATTTCCGGGATTATACCTATAGAGACCACACTTTAAGTTAGTTTTACTATGATTGTTTGTTGTTTTATGTTTCACTATGTTTTAAAATTCAAACTACAATTGTATCTATTTTCATAATTTATTTTAAAAAAAAACCTGTTTTTATTACCAGCTATCGGTGCCGAAATTTCAACAATCGCTGACATTGAAAAAGGTTTGTTAAAATTGCGTATTTTTAAATTTATTGACATCTCTATTGAAATACTAAAATTGTGTTAACGTATACAGAAGTCCCTGAAATTCCCGAAATCCCGCCTCCCGTCCTCAACGTTCCTGAACCATTGGTGTTAGTGTTTAACTTTTTTAAATATACGGTAACATCGATATTTTTAGTTATATAGTGATAAAATAAACGATATTTTTTAAAACTGAAGGTAAGCAAATAAATTAATTTTTACAACTACAAACAATTTGCTTTATCATAGAATTACTTTGAAAATTGTCGTGAATATTCGTAGTTTAGTTTAGTTCATAAGAAAATTACTAAGTAATTGTTTAAATTCTACCAAGATAGCGTATTTTAATAGTTTATAATAGTAATCATGTAATACTGAGTATTTTTGTGTAGAAACAAAATTTTAAATCAAATGTTATTCATTTTCTTACGGTTTTATAAAATCATTTTGTAACAAACAGGCCGGATGTTGAGATGTCAGTGCAGCCTCAACTGACTGAACAATCCGAGGGGACGAAGAGAAAAGTCGACGATGAAATTGTTCTAGAGGTAAAAACATTAAAGCATTGAAATAACTTTGTAACCATGATAAAAAATATACATTTATTTGCTGTCATTGTAAAACTACACTGAAAAAAACTAAGAATGCTAGCTTAACATAAACGGTTTTTAATAGACAATAAACCCCTTAAATTTCATAATTTAGACTTGGTTAAACGCTCTTGAGAGCAGCTTTTGCCGGGACAGTCTTTAAAAGGACAAAAAGTAGTAAGAAAAAATTCAATCCACATCTGCCTAATTTTATTTATTTCTAGAGATGTCTTATAAACATTCATCCATAAAAAAACATTTATACAACCTAGGTAAAGAGAAAGGTAAGTTAATGTGACGTATCCTGTTCATCATCCAGGAGTTGGAGGAGCGGTCTCCCAAGCGGCGGCGCGCTCGTCGTCTCCTCGTAGACCAGCACACGCGCCTCACCACCGACCACATGCGAGACAGGATCGCTAACAACCACATCGAGTTGCGCTGCAAAGTAAGCCCATTGTATTAAACCATTCAAACTTTAGGGCTGTTGCATATAAAACTATGAAAAAACCTGAACTTATAAAGATAAGGCTTATTTTTGCACGGTTTCTATCATATGTGTTATTTACTGGGAAATATGCTTGTTCTTAAAAATGTGCCTCTACTCTTATAACGTTTGTATTTTTAGTTCTTTGTATTTAGTTTTTTCGAATATCACGAGGACTCAAGATATTTTGGGCGCAAAACTGTTTTATTCCCCTGCTTCCTTTTATGCTATGTCTAAAATTTTGTTCTCTAAACTTGTTTGTTCCGAACAGCCACGATATACTTCGGTCTTCTGCCTTTGTACCCATCCACATTCGATCTTAATACTTTTTTGTTTACTATTTTAAAGTGTTTATACATTTTTTATCTAGTAAACATAATTTTAAGTGTTAAGACAAAGGTAGAAGACCGAAGTATGGATGGATTATGTGAAAAAGTATAAAGGATAAGGCTCAAAGTGTGAATTTAAATATGAGGGTTGCTAGAAATGTATAGAAGCAGCACATGTTGCCGACCATTCTTAGGGACAAGGGCAAGTGGATCTAGTGGCTGTTATTTCAAAATCTTATTAAACTAATACTATTTAAAAAAAAAAAACTATACGTTTAGTTATACAAATGACATTTTCCTATAGTCGGTTAGCGAGGACGTGATAAATATCCGAATACCCGCCACTACGTACTTTGTGAGTCCTGCCCACGACGGACATAACGCATACGGGCTACAAGCCCGCCTTGCGCCCCCGCTTCGCACGCTCTACCTCAGGAACTTGCACTCTGTATGCAGTACCACACAACACCGGCACTTGGAGGTAATGTATTTGTACACCCGCGATTTACCGCAGAATAAACTCCATTTACATTTACACTTCGCCATTAGGGTTTATTCCCAACCGTCACCCTGCTCTGTCCCCTCGCGGCGACAGGTGAGAATAAAAAGTTTCATTCGTCCTACCTTTTATTCTATCACCTATAAGATGACAGATGGAAACGTTAAGAAAAAAAATAAGTTCTAATCGTCCACTTGTCGCAATAGGTGGGACGCAGGAAACTTTTTATTAACTGTCCCAACGTGGGGACAGAGCGTGGAGACGGTTGGGAATAATCCGCAATTAGCCCTTAAAAAGGACAATCAATTGACCGGTCTACAGTCGAACTGGCCAAGTGTGAACCACTCAAGTAGCCTATATCTGCATATCAACCTTCCCGTCAACCGTAAAAAGTTCAATCAGCCACCAAAATTCATTTTATTCATGATTTTTCTGTGTTATATAGAAAATTGTACTTTACGTTTAGATTATGTTGAAAATTTCTATTAATTTTCTTATAATCTTAATGTTACTTTTTGTTTAAGTAAAAGTATTTCCTATTACAATAACAGTTTAACTATCAAAAATATGTTATGACGTCATACCTTTGAAAACCTTAGTTACACAATTTTAATTAGATCTCCTTACAGTATAAATCTATGCAAAATCATAAAAATAAATAAGTAAATAAAAAAACAGGAAGCTGTGGCGATGCCAGCTGTACAAGAAACACGACCGCACATACAACCAGTTGAGGAAGAGCCTTCTGGCGCAGTCATCCCTCAGACAGAGCAGCCGGTACAGATGGAGGTGGAGGAGGCGGAGGTCACCGTGGCTGGTCAGGGTCAGGGCATCGTAGACTTCTCAGATCTGCCCACACAGCTGGTGGAAACTTTATCACAAGTCAGAAAACGAACTGGTGAATTTGAAGATAAAGCGGTAAGTGGTAGAAATAGTGTACTATTGATAGTAATAAATTTTACTCTACTTATAACCCGCGACTCCGTACACACGGAATTAAAAAACCTATTAAATAGGCTGTGTTCTTCCAGAATATTCTATGTCTGTGTCAAATTTCATCCAGATCCGTTAAGCCCGAAATATATTTAAACATAGATTCATCTAAACATTCGCAAATATAATATTAGTAAGGCTATAAAAGAAGGAAAATCATAAATTTAATGTAATTTCAGGCTAAAAGACGTCACTCAGGCTTCGTGTCGTACAAGCAGCACAAGGGGCAGCTATTAGCAGATTTCGCCACAGGTACGCTCAGTGCCGGCATACACGGACTGATCACTGTTCTTGCCATACACGGACCGCAGTTCGCTGTAGCTTAAATGCTCCTACACTAACTTTGTCGTACAGTTTGAAACAGTTCGTGTATGTAGAACCTTATTTTATATATTCATTTGTTGTTTCTCACTACGGGAGGGAGAGATATTATGTTTCTGTATCTTCTATGTCTATTGAGGCAACACAGTGCGAATGTCTAGCAAGCGGTATCTTCGCTATTTTAGCGAATAAAGTTCGGCCGCTTGGTGCTTATAAAAACTATAATACACATTTTATGATATAAATACAAAACATTGTTACAGATATAGAAAAGGAAAATATTCCTGAGAATGTTCAAGCACCGAGCCAGAACGAGAGGCAAGGAAGTTTAACAACGTTGCTCCGTGAGGCGGGGCTCGCGGACATGGAGCCGGGCAGAGCTGTCATAGAGGCGGGCAGAATGGAAGTAGAGCCGAGAAGAACGGACGTAGAGGCGGAAAGAATGGAAGTAGAGGAAGGCAGAATGGAAGTAGAGGCGGCCAGAACGGAAATAGAGGCGGGCAGAATGGCAGTGGAGCCATTGTCTCAGATCAGTATGCGTAGGAGCACAAGAAAGGCCGGCAGCGAGGACACGGAGACGCCGCTCGGCAGTTTGGACCGCACTAAAGTCTCCCTCGGAGATACGGACACAACTACGGACTCTAAGAAATTCATACGGTATCTTTATTTTTAAATGTAAATTGTAGAAATTTACGATTCTAAAATGTATGTCTTCCAAATCTTAACTACAAAAAGAAGGGCGGAATGATTGAAAAAGTGGTGCAAGTATATATCTAACAATGATTAGACTTATCGTCGTGGAGGAAATCGAAAAATTAAAAAAAGATATAAAACCTATTTCATAAAAGACAATTTTAGTATACATAGATGTAGACCATGATTGCCCCTTTTTAGTTTAATATGTTTCTGTGAATAAATGTAGAGTTAAAGGAGACAGTATGTATGTCGTGTGCAGCGAGCAGTGGGGCACGGAGGGCACCATGGTGAAGGTGCTGCGCGCGCTGCGGCCGGGGGCGGGGGCGGGGGCCGGGGCCGGGGCGGGGGCAGCGCTGGACTTGCCCCGCCTCGTGCGCTCGGGGCCGGTGCTGCGCGCTCACACTAACATCATCATGGCGCGCTGTTTCACTTCGCTACTCAGTAACTATTACTATTAAATAATACTCCTTATAGTATACTAAATTTAAAAAAAACCAAACTTATTTAGTCACCTGTGCGTTTTCAGACTATGTTCTCATCATCATTTCATTCCCATATAAACTTTTCCATAAATAAGGTATTGCACAGACAAGATCTTTATGATTGGTTCAAACTACATATAATACTAATATTATAAAGAGGAAAGATTTGTATTTTTGTATGTGTTGAAATAACTTAAAAACTACTAGACTGAATTCAAAAATTCTTTCACCATTGCGATTTTTTTCTTTTTTATTTTAACGTTGAAGGAGTCGCGAGCAACGGCCAGTGTTTTTATAAAAATACAGTCTAATAAAAAATAACCCCAGCTTTAGGCATACATGTATTACGTAAAATTTAAAAAAAAGCTTTTTTTTTTATTTATTGAGGTTTTTACTAATTTTCAGAATTGAAACAGCACGGCTTCGTTAATTTGAAGAAAGATCCTAATACCTTGTGTATAATGGATATTACGTTAGGACCGAAGTTTGACCAAGTCGAAGCATAAATTATTTTTAATATACAATATTTTGTTGATTTTCGTAATTTTCAATTATTTATTATAAACTTTTTTCATAACTGGTTGTTTTATTATTTTTCATTTGTAGAAAATTTAATCATGGTTCTCATTTTCGCACTATTTCTGGAAAATCGAAGTCATTTTCACACATTTTTCAGATTTAAAAAAACTGTCCTTTATTTTTATGACTTCTAGATATAATTTGTAAAGATAAAATTGTTGGTGACAGTTGCCTTCAACTACGTGTTATTTAATTTAGAAATAGCTTATGTATCATACTTCGAGATATTAAAAAAGACATGGTTACTTCTGTATTCCACGTAACAAAGAATACTTGCAGGGATAACTACGTTTATTGTTTCTATAAAAAAAAAGTATTCAAAATTACCCAACATCAGATATGAAATGTTTCGTGTAATAAAGAACTACTCTACGCATTGTAAAGTTTTGTTAGATTGATATTATGTTACAACAATAAAACAAACTATCAGCTGAAAGAATCGTGGCCGAATGTTTAGAACACAATAGTCCTAGATTGTAAAATATAGGAACAAGTATTATTGTAAAATATAGGAACAAGTATATTTGCGTTATATAATTTGTAAAGCGTATGTACATAGGTTAACTTTATGCTGGAATTTCATCTATCCTAATATTATAAAAAGAAAGATTTGTATTTTTGTATGTATTGAAATAACTCAAAAACTACTGTACGGATTTAAAAAATACTTTCACTGGTCGAAAGGTAATATATTTTACAAAGTCCCAAAATGTTAGTATTTACGCATTCATTCCTTCATTTTAGTCGCTAACTCCAAGAGATTTTGACACAAGGGACCGTGAAGCTCGCTTTATTTACGTAATAAAACATCGTCTTTTTAACGACGGGTAGAAACGGGTAAAAACGGGTAGAGCGATTTTATGGAATAACAGAAAAAAACTATAATTTTTGTTGGAGCACGTTATGCGTTGAAAATAAAACGACAGTGTGATATGAACAATTTATTTGAGTAATTTGTATATTA
>NW_013525270.1:1787207-1789273 GCF_000836215.1 Papilio polytes | reverse complement strand
GCCAGCGACTCGCGCGCGCCCTCGCTCATCTGCCGGCACACGCACATGTCGCTTACACACATAGACGTAGCTAGAGGGACATTGTGGAATGCCCTACCTTAAATATTGTTAGTTCATAGTTTGAGAAAAAGAAAATTCCAAAAATATCTATTTTAGCCTTTAGTCAGTGGTTTCGAGGGCAAATTAATTTTTATTTTTAAATGCTGCCCTACCATTTCGACTACTGCACCACACGAGATTACGGCCCGGCCAAACACTGAAACGAATTTTAAAGACGTTCTTTTCATACTTGCCGCTAAAGATCTAACAGATGTTAAAATGTAATGGTGTTAGGAGTTAAATGTGGTGTTATCATTTAAGGTTGTTGCATTTTTAATGTCGTTTCAATATTTAGCCGTCAAAAACTAAATAAGACGTCGAGTATGAGCCAGCGTTATTTAAATTAATTGTTTATTATTTTTGCTTATTATCGAACGCTACTAACACGTTTAATTGTGCATTGTTTTTTTGCTTGTGCAATTAGTTTTTATAATAATAAATGCACTTGTCTCTGCCACATTTTGACCATAAAGCGTATACGAAATTTGATTTTGTAAGTATTTTGAAATTATTGTAAGCATATCTAAAACATTTAACAAATAATTTTGCCACACTCAAAAAACCTAAGTTATCAATTCAAACACGTGCAGTCATTCCTAACTATTCATAATTTTGATCCTATTTGTCAATATATTTAAAGTTCAAATTCGATTTTTACTAAATTTGTAGCATTTTGTAAACGAAAATCAGTCGTGCAAGTTATAAAATGTTCTAATTATGACATTTACTAGACCAGTTCTCTATTTGCCGTGTCAACAGTGCGTTTGCGAGTGTTGTGTAAAATTTAGCTCGTGTTTAGCCAATCTGTATTTGTTATGCCACTATGTCAATTAAAAACAAAACAATATAAATCAACTCAAAAAAACACTAAATCTGAATCTACTTGCATATCTGTATAGTGGCAAAATAAACTTACCTTTTTGTAATTTAATACTGAAATATAATTTAAAGCATTATAGCGATAATTTAAAATAAAAATATAATAATACTGTGTTTGTACAATTTCAATGTAATATACAAATAAAAATAAGAAAAATCTAACCTAATTTCTACTATTCACTACATAATACAGACTAAAAAATATGTGGCTGTTGCAAAAAATATCCATCCACAAAAATCTATAAAGAAACGAGAAAAAAACGAGCAATACTAAAAATACAGCGATAAAAAGGCAAGCAAACACAAATGGATAAGTTTGAAATGCATCAATTTAGGTAAAGAAATAACCTTAAAGCTACAATACGTCTAAATAGGAGCAATTTTTACAATTACAATACATGTATAATGTGTTATGTAAATAAATGAAATTTACAATGAACATGATATTTTATGTATGAACGACGAATTAAAGCAAGAAATATACATGCGATTTTTTTTTTAAATCAGGTTTATTTCAAGCTCGGAGTCGTCGTTTGTTAGATGATATAATATGACAATGATATTCATGTGTATTATTAACATCCATACATTAAAGCCATCACAATGTTAATTACTAACAAATAAACAGAAATAGGTTTCATGCTCAGATAAGACCGACCTAACTCGACATGAGGTGACCCATTGTAGACGACATAATTTGATATTATTTACTTGAAACAGATTAAATAAATAACAGCCAAATTCTCTGTACTCGGGTCATCTCATGCAATCATAATATAAATTAATTCCTAATCCAAGTCCGGGGTAAACACGTGACCGTATAATTGAACCGATACGAAAATTAAACTTAACAAAAAAAACGAAAAGAAAACGTAAAAAACTTACGATCGACATAATGGCATAGCGCGGCGGCCGACACCGGGCGTTAGTGAGTCACTGGTGCACTGTCACACGGTGGGTTTATTAGGTTTATTAGCACTTTGGGATGGGTCGTCTCGTCGGCGGGAGGGGCCGGGTTTAGTTTTACGATGTGGAGTCTTTGAAGGGGAACCAGTTCCACAATGTTCTGAGGCGAACCTTGTCGTGGG
>NW_013525270.1:1688943-1784336 GCF_000836215.1 Papilio polytes | reverse complement strand
TCACGCAAAATAAATGAAATAACAATTACCACTTTTTCAAATCTCCATGAAAAGCAATTTAATTCTTATTTTATGTTTAGCATTACATTTATAGGTTTGATCGCGATACGGTTAACCGTAACTAAGAAACGTTACTCAAAGCGCTTAAATTAATTAAAATTCCTTTAATGTCAGCATGGATTGTAATTTCAAATTATTTTGATTGAAAAGACCCATCGAATTGCGTTCAAAATCAAGTCAATCACGGAAATAAAATAGAAATAACAATAGCTTAGTAATGTAGGAACCTCTAACAAATTATTTTATTGTTACGCATGTACTCCAACCCTCTTTACTCACTTAACGACCCCGTGTATTCTTTTGTTTCCTTTTCTATAAAACTCACCCTACATGAAAAACAAATTCACCGCAGAAACCGTAAATGAGTCTATTATAAAATGTATTTTAATGACATGCTTATGTAAACAGACGAGGAGAATTAATTTTTAAATATGCCCGTATAACCGTGCATCGTAATTAATTTTATCATCTCGTTAAAAGCATAAAGTTACAAGTACGTACTGTAACGGAGGTACAGTCAGGTGCATATGCTTACTATGCTTAAAACATAATTCCATATGGTTCAAAGCAATTTATTTTCTTAAGATTTTCAAGATATAGTGCAGCCTTTATTAAGCTATTTCCAAAGGGAGGAGGTCGACGCGACGGTATGACCGCTTCCTTTTTCTTCCGTTTATCCTAACTAATAAGTACTTTTGTCGACTGTACCCTAGTACTGCAGCTGTTCGGTACAGTGGGTGCAAGCGGTGTCGCAGTGGCCACCAGCCGGAAAATTGTCCCACGCCCGACTGCGCGCCCTGACCTTGTTCCTGCGCAGGCATTGTGAATGTGCGCACAAACATTTCTCTTAGTGTTAACCAAATTGTTTATTTTACGCAGTTTTTAGTCGCAACACTATTATTTAAACAAAAATGTAATCCAAATTTGAAAACAGAAAAGCATTTATGATCGTATGGAGTGAAGTTTCGTTAAAAATATATCAATCAGAGCTAAACGCAAATGTTTGTCATCAATCAATAAAACATTAAATTGTCTTTCGATTTCCTTACTATAACAATTAAAGTTTATTGGGTCGTTAAATTATAAATTATACCGAATTAATTGTACTCGGAGAACAAAAGACTCTACTTTATCATTTCTACTGAAACCACGCCATTGCATAACCGTTTAATTGAATTATTTATCAAAAGAAAGTAATGTATTCCAACAACAAAGCAGAAGTAGTTTTCTTTTGTTTTTTTTTATTATTATGGTTCTGCACCCTGTAAGTATTGGTAAGTGTGATTCATTGTTTACTATTGTCACTTTTTAATTTATTGGACAGCCCTAAATATTTAAAGTAACTTATATGTACTAGTTAAAGATTATAATAGACTAGCTGTTGCTCGCGACTTTGTCTATGTTGCATACAGATAAATTACCATTCTAACAGTGATTTTTTTTTTAAATCGGCTTTCCTGTTTATTATATTAGTATAGATAACGTAAATACATTATTGATCTCCATAAGTTAAATGGCGCTTATAAAAAAGTTTTTGAGACAAATTGGCGACATTTGCGTAACTATAGCTATTTCTAAAACTACATATACATTGTTATAAACAATATAATTGAACAATTCTTTGATTGTACCTCTAATATTGAAGTGCGTATTCAAAACAATTTAATAAGCCAACTGTAATTAATTTTGAAACTTAGCAGCGTTCTCAATATTTGGCGTGTAAATTGGTACCGCTTTGATGAGTGACGTCTGAGACTTGCAAGGTTTATTAGCGATTTGAACAGAATTACTTGTTATTATGGCGGCAATTTGTTAACTAACCCAACATTATTAACCTCAATAACCTTCCTGCAAACGATAATAATTGCAGGGTACTTATTTAATAATAGAAAGTACTGTAAATCAAGAACAAGTGAAGATTGCGAAACGTTTGTGCGAAATGTAATTTGTAGGGTACAGTCTTGAACGCATAAAATTGTCAATTCTAAATTTTTAAAGTATTTTATGGGAATACAATTGGTTTTATTAATGACAGTAATTTTATATAATTTTTGATATAAACTTTACAAATAAACCCAGTATAAAGTTAAAATATTACTGCTTTTCTTATACTCAGTTTATTCCTAAGTTTAAATTTGTACTGCGTTTATTTGTAAGGCTGGTACAGTATATTCTATAAACCGTGTTATCCAATCACTGCAACGAGTAAGGTACTGCACAGTTAACTGCTCTAGAACGTTGCGTCAAATTAACTACAATTTGTGTTAACGATTCAATAATTGATCACTTCTTTTAATTGACAATTAGAAGTGTATATACAAACATATACACCTATAAACACGATCTCAACTTGATGTAAGTTAGAGCGCACGCACAACTTAGACTAAACTATCAAACAACATTAATCGCACTTTGATTCCTATGAGCTTATATAGATTTTTAGTTGTGCAACGAAACAGTTGAATGGGCTACGAAACAATCGACAACCGCACAACAGTTGTGCGATAGTTAACATTAGTATATACACAATGGCAAATAAGAAGGTTCCAGTAACAACAGCATGTGAGGATCGTATTATCTCAATAACATGTTAACCCAGGAAGAATATTTTCTTTCTCTGAGCGTCCATTCGACATGTTGGTGATGGTAAACTCAATCTATTTCATTCTAAAGACCTAGTTACGGACATAATTGTAATTTGTGTGTGTAGATTAATGAAATAACATAAAACCTTAAATGTAACCAATAACTCCCATTTTATCACTAGATGGCTGGTGAAAAGTTTGAAGTGTTAGTGAAAACGGAATGTCGATAACAAATTCGACCACATTTCTGATATCACCGATAATAGGGCTTAAATGCCGATGACATATGATAAGTGTTGATAAGACTTATCGTAGATTTTTATTATGATATACAATATAACAAACATAACACCACACCGCGATACACTACAATTAACAAACGTTGTATTCCCTATTATTTGAATTATCAAAAATCTTAGAAATGTGTAGTAAAAAGTCCATCTATCTTATCGGTTCGTTCCCCATTATCGACTTTATCATATTGTTACGACTTTTTATATATTATAAGGTGGCAAACGAGCAAGCGACCAGTTGAATCCGCCGAAATGTCGAAGCGACCGCTGCCCAGACATTCTCAATGCGTGTCTTACCCATAATCGACGGAAGAGGAGACGCATATAAACAGGATATCTGTTATCATAGAAAAATAGAATCTTTTTAAAAATGATTTAATTGGCAGCTTTGAATGTTGGTCCATTAAACGTGCAATCCTTAAATTAACATCGAAACATTATAAATAAACATGCTGACCCCAGCTACCGTGCAGTTACGTATTTCCTTATTAAAAGTGTTATTTAAACAAAGTAGCATTTCATTTAATTTCGTAATATTTGTCACATCACGTAATCACACGAACATTTAAATAAAACAAAAACCAGTTGGAAGTAAAGATGGTAATTTTGTATTGAGTGACTTAAAAAATTATAAAACAATAATGAATACAATACAGTTATCATTTGCAATCCAAGAGGGTGAATTTTCCTGTTTTCCTTGTCATCGCGTCTGTTAAAAGCATCTAAATTAAAAATAATGAGATATCGTAAAACAATTTTTGTAGGATACTCTCGCAAAGTGGGTTATTACGAGAGTATCCTAAATAACTAAATGTGCAGGAGATAGTGAATAATACAAGTTGCTAAATTATGCGTTCATACGTGTAGATTCAAAGTTTTGGAAATTGGGTCAACTGAAATTTGCATTATTGCAGTTATGAACTCTAAAATTCCACACATCATATTAGCACAAAGCATCAAAAACTACCCAATACTATGTGATATTTTTTTTTATTTTCTTAATTAACTACGATGTTACAAACATGCGCAAACGCACGTACAAACAATTCCGGTTACTCGAAACCCGTTTAGGGGGAAGTCTATGTGAGTCATCTTGGTAATGATTCGATCGACACGCGGTTGCTCACTTTTTGCGAACGCAAACAGTTGAGTTACTGCAAACAACAAAACTGGCAAGTTTACGTTCAAGTCTCGAAAGGCGCGAAAGCGTGATACGTAATTAATGACCGTCGTTTGTGACGCTATCGTTGTGGTAAATCATACAAAATTACTGACAAAGATGCTTTTATTTATGTAAGGAATTTTGGACTTTTAAGTTTTAGTAGCAATCGAGCATAGCTTAGTTATTAAAAAATCGTTGTTTTCTTTATTATGTCTCATTTTTTGACCGACTTCCTAAAAGAAGGAGGTTATTCGTTTTTTTGTGTTTTTTTTTTTGCGTTGCGTTGAAAGCTTACAATTTCATTTATCTTAAATGTTATTTTACGTAATAAACTCTTTGATTTAATTCTATATATAAAATATGGGATAAAATTACGGGGCTATTCCGTACTTTTCTTAATTACTTAAACTGATTTTGTCGTTTAACTTTAGACAACGTTTTTTTTTAGTTTTTTTATGACCTACTCTCAGAATACCGTATACGTATTGAATAGCATCACATATATGCATTTTGCGTCCACACTAACAAAGTCAAGCAGCGTCGGTGTGGCCTAATGCGACAAGCCATTAAGCCGCGACGTTTGACGACAGCTAAGCGGCTCCGACGTCCGATTGTTTATTTTCTCCCCGCGATAATACGTAACAATATGCAAAACGTAGACGCGAACAGAGTTCGCTTTAACGGCACTTTCGACGTAATAACTGCAGCGTAGAAACACAAATTACTCGGTGAAATGCCTAATACACAGTTACATGAGGCATGCTTCTACTAGAAACGGAAATAATACGTTTAACATTTAATTAGACGTATTCGTGTTAACCAGTTATTTCTATGATGTGGAATAAACGCAAAATATACTGCATATGAATCATTATTATTCATTCAAATATTCTAAAGAAGTGTTCGTCCACGGTTCCTCAAAGACAGGTCGTAGACGAGACAAACAGGACGTTGATAATAATTATATTGTAATACGCATTACTCATGTGCGTATTGGGAATTAAAAGACCTGTAATCAAATCTGAGCTGTGGCTCAACAAACTAATTAGTAGCTCACGGCTCAACGTGATGTACTATAACTGAGCGACGAGCCGCCAACTGATCGGTGACTCGCAACTCAAGCAAATCAAACCTCCATGCATGTATAAATTGAGCTGATCTGTAAGTCGGTTTACTGATCTGATTCATCCATGCGAACCGTTACAGCTGATATTCAGATCATCAATTTGAATTCATTGACCTGTTGGTATCAATGCTTTTAAACAGATATTCTATTTGTTGTTTATTAAAATGTAGAATAGATAAATAACAAAAATTAGTATTATTCTTTAACATGACCTGTAACCTTATATTGTTATCCGATTCCTACATCCTTTGATTACAAAATGCATATTCTATAATTACAAATCGACATGTCGCGCTGTAATTGGATATGCGCGGTACAATATTACATTTCGATGAAGCGTGGACAACGAGGACAGTAGCTTACGCTAGTGTCACACGAAGGCAAAACAGCGGTTAGAGTTTTATACACTGCAGTACTGCACTATCCTCGTGTGAAGCTGGCGTTAGCTTGACATTTTACCATAATTCGTATTATCAAGTTTCGCTTTTTATAGGAAGTTAGTTGTAAAAACAATCATAAGTTGGTAACTTTGATTAAGATCGAAGAAAATGAAATGTTTGCAAAACAAAGAGTGGAGCATAGCAATATTTTGTTATAGCTCAAACAATCTAAAGTCGTAGGTAAATAGAAAATAACTAATTCTTAATTCCCTTATAAAGTAAAATGGAAATCTGTAATCACAACCTACTCCATTTGGTCAAGGCCGTGAAGGTTTACATCTTTTATCTATCTAAATGTAAAAACATCAAACTTTTAAAAACCGGGTCGGTTTTAAAAGAAAAGTGGGTCAGGTTAGTCTATTATCGCGGTTTACGTTTATAATTGTACAGTTATGGTGTTTTAAATTTTTGCATTGCGTGAAACAAGCAATGTAAAACATTGTTGCTTTAAATGGTAGTGCTATTTACGTGGAAGTGCCGTTGTTATATTTTTTTTACTGGCAACAATAACCAACGAGTGTTCTACTTCGTTTACGTTATTAAGCTTGTTCACACTAACGTCAACGCTTGTGCGGTAACGGTAACGCTCCGTTGCTGCAGATCAAAACAACTTCTATCACAAAGTACAAAGTTTTAAAAAAAACAATCGTAAACCTACTACTGATTTTATAAAAATAATAAATTACAATGCTGAAATCTTCATTTTGTGTCTCTCATTTTGTAGCAATTAAAATATATACTTTTACGCTACGATCGTTTTCCGCACATGTGAAAGGGGCATAACGTTTCGACCGCAAGCGAACTGTCGAACGGCTCGAGAAATAGTAATACATGCTCCATATGTTCTGTAACGTAAACGCACTTATTGTTACGGTGCTTTTATTTAACGTTTGTGTATTATTTTTCCGCACACGTTAGTCGAGTATGCCATTAGCCTCGCGAATGAACTATGAATGGGCACAAGGATGCATAATAATGGCGGGATATTGTGGCAGAATATCCGGTCACCGGTTTGTCGGCTTGACATGGCGCCGTCTCGTAATTAGAAATTTCTATAAACGTATACATATGGAATTGTATAATTTTTGATTTTAACAACCACAATTGACACGACATTAGATTGAAAACACACCGAACAGAAAATGACAAACTTAATTACTAAGGAAACAAAATTAGTTAACAATTTGAAGAGTTTACGAAAGAGAGTTGTTAAATATTTTAGCAGCACTCTATTTATTGAAATCAATCCTCAAGTGGTGAGCTTCTAGTGAACTAGACATTTTAACAGCCATTAAACAAAAAATCCATTTGCTAAGTAAAATTGTAATTTCAGTTGAAATTTAAACCTCCCTGGGACTGCCATCAACCCTAATTCGCCGTAATTTGAAAACGTAATTAATAACAGTCATACATTGCGGGATACTGGTAATGTATTTTTAGAATCGTAGACTAAACAAGCATTGCATATCATTTATTTTTATGTCTCACCTCCATTGTTTGCGGTAATGATGTCGAGGTGTCTCGAGGTGTGCCCGTCGTAAATCATTACGCGTTTAGGATTAAATCGCATACATATGAACGTTTATTTTATTCCAAGAAAAAAAAAACCTGAGATAAACATGTAGTTAAATTGAAGAATAATGTGGATACTATAGCCCTAGTAAAATGATGTCCGCGGCTTTCTGTAAAATTTAATCAAATTAGTCTCACTTTAGGTATACTTGAGACCTAAAGTCAGACTAATTTAATTAAATTTTAGAACATCATCATTTAAAACTGAACGTTCAATAGCATAAGTGATAGTCTATACTAATATTATAAAGAAGAAAAATTTGCATTTCTGTATGTATTCGATAAACATATAAACTAGTGGGTCGATTTAAAAAATTCTTTCACCATTAGAGAGGTAATTTATCTGTGAGTAAGTTAGGCTACATTTATTGTTTTTTTTTAAATTTCACGCGGGCAAAGTCGCATGCAACAGCTAGTGTTAAATACGTATTATTTTACACTTTCTTTGCACATGCTTGTATCTTATTTGGAATTATAATGCGTAACGTGTACATGCCAGAAATCTTTACCTTATAGGATAAGCTTTCGACATTGTATACAATACTCAATAGCTCGGCTTTGTACCATTTAACATTGAACGTCACGATTTCTTTTGTTCAGAGCAAATGGACTATGAATACTGATCATAAGGAAGATGTGACAAGAAATTATACTCAAATGAAACTATTGCATAATTACGAAATGCATTATCTATATTAACTTTTTAAATGAAATTACACAATTCTGTGATGAATGTTATTAAGAAACTAGCTACTTCTGTGCGGCTTCATCCGCATGAAATTATAAAAATGTTATTAGCATATTGATAGCAAATGTCAAAATGACATGTCAGGACAAACCTTGGCAACCTTTGACAACCTCAATGTTGGCAGGGACTTATGGTCTCTTTCCCACATTAGGGTTTTTATCTAAAATATTTACCCCCTAAGTTTAATGGCGTGAAAAAATATAGCCTAAAGCGTGACGCAAGTGTAGGGCTTTTTATTAGAAAAAGAATTATTCAAAAACATGATGTAATTGCTGACATCTTAGGCAACAAAGAAGTGTGTGTTCACGCTTTATTATAATAGTATAGCATATAGAATTTAAGTATAGATGATGAAAAAAATATTTAATTATAAGTTATTCCTAGTTATTTCTACTTATTACTTATGCAAACTTTAATTTTGTACGACTACAAAGAACGGTATAATATCTTCAAAGAAAATGTTAAAGTTTGTTAAGTACATGTTAAGTTGTTTCAACATTAAAGAGAAGCACAAAGGTAATTATGAGCAAACAAAAAAATGTTAAACAGTTTTTTAAAGTCTCGAGATAATTAGTTACTTCCCGAGACCTCGCTAATCAGATCCAGAGCACAACGTTTCAAATCGTAATAGGTTGTTCCTACCTTTACCAAGGGTAGTTAATGTTTACCTTGCCTTTAGATTCTTTTTAATATTTCCTCTATAGTATTGTTTGATTCTGGTAAAGCCGAACATTTTCTTTGAGAGAACATCTATTAAGTTTGTTTGAGGTACTAATGTAATATTAGCATATACTAAAGATACATTTTCGTCTGTATACATGAAGAACATTTATTAATCGAAGGAATACTCCCAGTATTTGAAAGGGTTCCACAATAAATGTGTTAGGAACAAATATTTCCATTTCTTCACTTGTAAGATTGGTCTATTTTATCTATAAAATAACTATCTACGTATGGCGGTAAAAAACAAAACGGATAAAGACATCAGAAGTGACATTATCGTATTAATCTTTGGAGACACGCGTGTACAAGAGACAATGGGAAAAACGAAACCAGAACGCACGAGAAAAGTATAATGAAAGTGTAATAAAAATGGTATAAATTCGTTTCGAAAGTGCTATCGGAACGTGTTAATTGTCGGTCTGTGTATGAAAGAGACGTTGTATGATGCCAAATATTAACAGTTAGTAACGCTTGAAGATAAGTTGATACGAAAACGTTAATCATCACTAATGGAAGCTAATGAACAACACTTACACTTTCGACCTTAATGGTAATATTTTCAGACTTCATTTATTTAATTACACCGTTAGAAAAAAAATTTTTTAGGATAAACAAACCTGACCAAATTTTTTCAAAGTTAATTTTCAACCCAACTAAGGAATATTAATCATGAATGAATATATATTTGGACGTAAAGCAGAGCCAAGACCGTGGTTATAAAAGGAATGCCACACAAACGCCGGATGCATGCTAAGCAAACACCATTTAAGACTGTCCCTTTTCGCTGACTGGAAACAACTTTAATAGATTGCTTACCCCGGTTTATGAATTAATGACTGTAAACGACATTTTAATTCAAATTTTTAGTTAAATTCAAACTTTACATCAGTAATATTTTTAAAATTTATTTTAAAATGTCATGAATGTCTATACGTTGACTCATGCCTGTCTTCAGGGGGCATAGAATACCGCGATGCTTTTATTTCCATAACCTCATTAACCAAACCCTCAGTGACCCATTTTTGCAACTCTCATAAATTATAGTGCACACCCTAAAATATAAACTTTATTCGATATTCAACTTTAAACATACGTTAAACAAAGTTTATTTTTTCATTGCTGTTGTGTATTGAATGTTGTCATACCTTTGTTCAAAGTATATGAATACCACAAACAACCTTTATCTATCTCTAATCTATAACATTGAATTAATTTAATTAAGTAACAATTGACAAATATTGTATATAGACTGATTTATTAAAGCACTATCTTTCGGATAAAGAAAGAATTTACTAAATCGATCCACTAGGGGCAGAGATATGCCGAAACACACATTAAAAAAAGAAAAAAAAAACATACAGACAAATTAAGTACCTCCTTCTTTTGGGAAGTCGGTCAAAAAATGTAAAATCAGCAGGAATTATATTTTAATTTGATGTCTATGAATCATACGATCTTACCGCACCTTAAATTGATATCAAAGAAAAAATAAAATTGTTATATTATACAATTAGTAGAAGTAAAAAATTCGGTAATGAAGCAAAAAAGTACGTATGTATCAAAACTCAATTAAGTTGCGTAAGTATTACTTTACCGAAACCTTGAGAGTACCTTGAAGTGAAGCCAAGTCTTTCGTTTCTATATAAATTAAATAACGTTTTGGCAAACACGAGACATCAGGTTCTAAGAAAACAAATTTTAAGGGTACAAGTTGCCGATGCCTTTGTGATCATGCTTGTCTTTTTACATTAAAAGACAAAGTTTATCTTAAATAATCTAAAAGAATTTAGATAGAAAGTAATAAGACGGTAGTGGATTACGAAAAAGCCCAACGTTTGGACTATCTGGGAGAAATCTAACAGACCAATAGAGAACTTTTCTGTCAACGAGTAGACTTTACTTTTACTTCTAATATAAGGAATCGAGTTGCTAGTTATCAGTGTCACTGATTAACATTAACATACGACTTAAAAGCACCAGTAACAACCTTGAGTGGTTAAAGGATTGGCCAATAACTGGTTCCAAGTTCGATCTTCATCTGTGATCGCGTCCAGAGAAATTGACACACATATTTCTAGTTAGACAACAACTTTTCTTCTAGCAAGTGAAAGCGACTAATTGGCTTTTACTGTTTTTACACTAGTTAAAGCATGCAATACGTTTTTTGTCCAATATTTATTCTTTGAAAGAAAAATATTGAATAACACTTTAGACGACAGAGTTAACCAAGATTTGAATTGAGGTGAAATATGATAATGAGAAGTCATTATCATCTCCTCTGCCTTATCCTACTCCCGAAGGGTTGACGCACCAGCTTTTCGTCCTCCAAATAACTTTATTATCCATCATCTCAGTCATTACTCCCTTCTTGATCATGTCACCTTTCACGCAATCCATCCATCTCTTTCTAGGTCTATAATAAAGAGAAGTGATGTTGAAAGTAGATAAAATACAAGGTTATCAAACACCACAAGAATCAATCGAAGCGACAAACGTGGAGCAAGTTGGCAAACAATCGATAACGACTAAGAAACAAGTAAAAAACCGAGGGCCGGTGTGATCCAATGGAGCGTTAAGTGCTTTCACTATGCAATTTACTTCTTCCTTATTGGACTTCCTTAACAGTAATTGAGTGACCTGATTTAATTCAAAACAATCACCATTGCCCAAAGCGATAACAATAAGCTCTGCTAGTACCTAATGCCACACAACTGTCAAAACTTGATGTAGTAAAATTATAATGAGAAAAAAAAAATTGAAAATGATGTACATGATCAGCACATAACTTGAATACGAAGATTGGTGTCCTTACTAGAAGATGTTACAACCCTTTCTGTTACAACATAATTAAGTTTAAATACTGGTGTACTAGCAGAACTTACTACCGACGCGGCTGTACGATTATTCCAGCTCGTTTCATAATTTCAAAGAGTAGCACTATAGGATTGGCATATCTATTAAGATATACAAATCCACCTCTCTTAATAAAAAAAACTGGTATATTATTAATTTGTTGTAGTCCGAATACGATCGCTGTAACCTAAGTCCCAGAAACAGATCATGGTTATTCGTGTCTAGCCATCTTGGTTTTATTTACACAATACAAAGTACACATGCAAGGTGCAGAGGTTATTGTTGTCGTATATTATACAAACATTTTGTATCTTGTACAAATATTACGATTGATGACGGATGTTGACACAATGTATAATGAACAATGCACCAAGCAATCACAACTAACACAAACAATCGACATCTTTGAGTTCAGATCAATTGAGCCTTTCTTGAACTACAGTGAATTGGGCTACGTCAGGGATCGACGTTGTTGAAGTGAACTATATTGTAAACTTATGTATGAACAATAAGTTCGAAGTTCTGGAACATTTAATAACCTTTCCTTGTAGCTTTAAGTGATATATTCCAGAAATATTTAAAATATACTATGAATAAACTTGGCAAAGAACAAATGTTTACGAAGTTTACCTTTTTTTAAAGTTTGAAAAACACGTAACAAAAAGTCACGGTCAATTTAAAATACAATGAAAATTGTAAAAGAACTCTTGAAACAAATATAATTAAAATAAGTTTTTGCGCAAATATTGCTTTCATAGCAAAATGTCTAGCAATATTGACTAATAAATAGAGTACACAAAAAATTCAAAGCGTCAATTAGAATTACACAAACACGACGAAAAAGTTAACGTAAATTCGGTCGTATTTTCACGGTCATAAGATTAAATTTTGCATGTCAATTGGTGTAAATTATGTATTAACAGTTGAAAATGGCTCACGCACACGGAAATTCGTGTATCTGTGGTCTCGCGTGTTCGCTCCGAGCAAATCGGCATTGTGAAACGGAGCGGCTCATGAAATTATTGCAAGGCGATTTAAAAAAATGTAATTACACCGCGCGATTAATGTCATACTTCATTCCGTCAATTAAGGTACAGGATACATTTTTTGTCTTATAATATAGATCAGTACATTGCAATTTATTTAACAAATACTACGTAAGAATTTTAATATAACAAGGTATTGACAATATAACAACTTAAACATCGCGAACACGGAGATACTTTTAAAATTAAACTCTTATTCAAGCAATAACGTAAAAGAAAACATGAAGTTAAAAATAGCAATACCCACAGCACTTCAGTAAACATGCTGTGCTACAATAAATTGGAACAAAGAGCAGTTGACCCGTCAACAGTTGTGTAATTATAGTTAACTGTCGTACGCTAATGATAATGCGGGCTCCGTTACGCACCTGGAGCGTATCGCACAAACAAATGAGCTGTTGCGTGGTCTATCTGTCAACCGCATACGGTATACGTGGAACTGCAAAGGTGTGGAGCTGTATTGTAAATTTAAAATTCTATTGTCTTTTCAGTTTCCTTGAATAAACTAGTGTGGGAGCAACACTGTAGAGGCAGTTACACAATAAAATATATGATAAATGCTCGATGGTGTTACCATCCTAAGTTGTATAAAATCAAGAGAGAGAATGATAATTATCAGTAACTGTGTAAGTTACAACATTTAAACATAGTTCATTCGCTGTTTGTACTATACTAGCGTTTATCTAGAAATTAAGCCAAATTCCTTGAGGTTTTTGCACTATTTGTCGACCATTGTTGGAACAAGAGTAATTTATTTAGAAGATCTTCTGATAGGGTCGGCTCTTGGATAAGTAAGAGCGCGATAAGTAAGATTTAGCGCTGACTTACTGTGTAAATAAATAATGTGCTAGCGGTAAATTTACCTTAATAATATATGGTTCGGTATATTGTACAACACCTCACTTGGCATTAAAGTAAAAAAATCAAGTGTTTTTTTATTACATAAATTCCATTTGAACAAAACAATCACACCTATGACCCTTGAGACGTGAAGGCACGATTGTTTCTTATTTAAGCTTTGTGTGTACCAATTTAGGTGCCCTGCACGTGTGAGGCGTGCGATCCGTCACGTCTGCATCGCACGTGCTTGCCCACGGCACACATGCCCGTAATTACGAACCCATTAGTTGACGCATTCACCGAATATCACTAAATTAGTCGCGGTACTATCGCAATTATTAGTACGTAACAACAATTTACAACAATTAGTAGTTACTAGAAGTGTAGAAGATCCTGGCTCAAAAACCTACGCCAGTTATTTAGAAAGAGGACCCGGTCGCTTTTTAGAGCCGCGGTGTCAAGAATGCAAGTTGTCCTAATGATTACCGAACTTCGAAAGAAGATGGAACTTTAAGAAGAAGAAGAATCTATCAAATTTCAGTATACCTAAATTCGTGAGTCCCTGTAATTTGACAAACAATATTGAGAAGTTATCTAAAAACATCATAGAAGTTTAATTATTAGTTTTTTAATAACAATAACGTTGTAAACACTACAAGTCAAACGTTATCGGCTGGCGCGTGCCTCGTGCCGGTAAGCACGTGTTGCAACTCTGCTGCTGACATTTGGAAAGGTCGGTAACGTAGACGATGGCTTGATATGACAGAAATAATTTTACACGTTAACCGTGAGTATCCAACAGTAATAGACTTCAGAGACAAATAGAAGGGCGAAAACACGTATTACTGTTGATATTATTAGCCTCACCAAGGCGGCCTGTTACACATTTGCATTTCGCGATGAATCAAAAGTATTAAAATAGATTATAAATCGTCTATATATGTATATAGTGTCAATAGAATAACGTTAAATCAATTAATTGCCAACCTTTTTCGTTAAAACTGATATTTCGATTATGTTAATTAAATAAAAAGCCACGCTATTAAATTAATAGACTACATTAATAAGAACTTTTTTCTCTATCCAGATTAGAAGTTACGTAAGCACTATCATCGAATCACCTTACCTGGCAGGTATAAAGCCAAATAAACAGCGGAAACGAATTAAAAATAAACAAAAAAAGATCGTTCTTTTCTATGAGAGAATACCAATTAGGACATAGGACGTAGGATGTCAGAGCCTGTTTAAGGCGAGCATTTATTACCATTCGTCGTTCATTGTTCCTGGTTGGAAGGCGTGGGCTTTGTGCTGTTGGATTGTTGCACCCACGGCTAATTCCGCGCCGATGATTTTGCGCCGCGGAGTGAATTAATTGGTCACAATTAAAACGAACCGAGCTGAGTGAAACCATTTTGACTGTTGCGGAGTTGCGAGCTAGTAAAGTCGAGAAATAAGGGGAGTCACTCGAGTATAACGTTGTAGGAACGGACGAAAATGGAAAGTATACATTGAACTTTGAAAAAATAAATATACAATAAAATTCGTACAAGTATGTATATTCAAATTGACGTTCTAAAAATCTCAACTTCACTAGCCTTATTTCATTCATTGCTTCAAATGTTCATGCTTGCCCTGCTTTCATTAAAATATTTTAATGCAATGTAATTCAAAATGTATGCGAAAATATGTAAATCTACGCTTCAAAAAGGACTCATTCAATTCGGCATCAGCCGAAAACTAAAATGATACGGCTTTTGTGATTCCGGTGTCTTTTGCCTGGAGCATATGTGCCTTTCTTTACATGACCTTTTTTATTATGATTAAGTTTCTATCACTTTAATGATAAGCTATGACACCATATTTTTGTTATTGTCATACTGCTAGCTGTTGCCACAAGGTTACAACTATCGCTTGCAGATAAATCAAAGTAGTGACGCGCGACGGAACATGAGACCATGCGCGCGACGAATTCAATAAGCCGTGGAAAGTTTCGTAAACATTTTGGAATAGCGTTTTGCAAGCGAAACGAAATGTATCGATTTATGGGATTTAACCAAAACACCGGTGCTTTTCGAACGGCATGTTTACCGTTGTTTAAGTTAAGAAAAATAAATTCCCAGCCTATACATACTTCACGCATGACTGTTCTTTTAATAAACTTCAAATAAGATTGCTGGGTCGTGTCTTCGCAAACTATGTTCTGTCTCTTTTCTTATTGAGCTATTTTGTTTAATTATTTTTTTGCTGTAAAGACATCTTATTACATCATTGTTCGTCTAGCTATAGTTAACGTAGTTCCGTATATAATAAAGGCGATTTCACTTCCCATAGTCGCTTGCGACAAAGGCGGCTAGTCCGCGCCTCGGACCGATCGTGCGACCGGCGAGATCATAACAACAAGCAGGAAATGATGGAAAGTATAATGGTAAGGAAGTGCAGCGGTGTAATCGTCGACCGCGCGGACGGTAGTCATTATTGATCTATTAGATCATAGAACGCGGACACGTAACATAATTGTCATACTTATACACATTTCTGACTTATTTATTAAAATAGGTGTTGTTGTCTCAGACTTCATTGGTGATTGACGTAAAGTAAAGTAACCTAAACCGTATTCCAGATGTAATCTGTCTATCATACTAATATTATAAATGCGAAAGTTTAGATGGATGGATGGATGTTAGAGTTTGTAGCCTAAACCGCTGAACGGATTTCGATGAAATATGACATATATGTAGAGGATAGCCTGGAAGAACACAAGCTACTTGAATGTATTTTTTTTAATTACGCGCGGACGGAGTCGCGGGCGAATGCTAGTATTTTAAATTTCATTAAGATCCGTTCAACCGTTCTAGAGATACGTAGTCACAAGCGTTCACTATCCATCTATGAACATTTTTGCATTAATATCACTAGTAAATTAGTAGGGAATTCTGTAAGTAAAAGTTGAATTTTCTTATTATTTCCACCAAAACAGACTTTGTAGGTCAATATTTTTTATAAATGTAGCAGTCCAATATTCGCTCTGGATGTACACTCATATGATAATCAGACCGAATGCATAAAAAACTCATTAAAGTCAAAAGGCTATCAAATCTATTTTTCGAATATCGAAGCGGGCGTAGCTCATTTGTTTTATTGGCAGTTCGCTTTACGACTGCTGGCAACATCAATTACAACACACATATTCCAAATCAATACTACGCAACAGTTTCCACTGCCGAAACAAGCACAAAAATATATTTGTATCCCGTTTAGTTATAAAGATTATATTAAAATGCCAGCATGTTTCGGTGCAGGTAGTTTTTAAGTGGAAACCCACTGCAATAAAACATTGAAATGACTTCGGAATTCAATTTTTATAGTGTCGCAACACATAAATTAATTTACTACTCACCGTACATAATGCATTTAACGTTAACTGTTATTGTTTATAATATACTGATTGTAATTTGGAAACCAGTTCGGCGCCAATAGACCGTTTTTATGTTAACTATTTATTAAAAACGGTTATTTCATTAACATATCTGGATTTTTGCGGTCTCCTTCGTAGTTAGCGCCATATATGAAAAAAAAAACAATTTGGCTATATTTGGAACTGATAGCTAATTGTAATATTTTTCTTTGTTCTTGTTATTTAGGCACAGCTTTCGCCCGCGACTACATCCGCGTGGAATTAAAAAAAAAAAACAAAAGTAAGTAGCCTATGTGTTCTTCCAGGCTACCTCTACGTCTGAGCCAAATTGCGTCGAGATCTGTTCAACCGTTTAGGCTATAAACTCTAACAAACATCCATCCATCCATCTAAACTTTCGCATTTATAATATTAGTAAGATTTACTATCACCAGTACTATTTCTGGTACAGCAGTTTCCTCATAACTCAATCAATTCTCCACAACCGCTAAAGCTATCGAAAGTGAAGCAGAGCGTAAACAAACTGTACATTTCAAATCAACTTATTGCTATATAAACGAATAAGTTTTATATACGCTTTGGTTCTGTAAAGCGCATCTTAATATTATGTACTAACTTACGCCCGCGACTTCGTCCGCGTGAAATAAAAAAATAAAAGTGCGTAGCCTATGTGTACTTCCAGACTATCCTCCACATCTACACCAAATTTCATCCAAATCCGTTCAGCCGTTTAGGCTACAAACTCTCACAAACATCCATCTATCTAAACTTTGTGTTGTTTGAAAGTTATTTAGTAATGGTTAAAATGGCAGCGGGTACGGAAGTTCCATAACGGTGGTGTAACATGCTCCTATGCACACAGCTTTACACTTACTAATTACTAATGATTAAAGATATTTTATGTTAGCTGCTATTTCCGTATTAATTTCACGGACAGTTACATCCTAGTAGTTTATTTAATTAATCAGTTACTCTAAGTCTAAACTATTTGTCTAATCTCTCAAAATTGGTTAAAAACACGGTCAGCTTGAACAATATCAAGGAAACTGATGTAACTTGTTACCCAACAAATAGATTAATCGGACGCAGTCGGAGCGGTGTGAAACGAGGATTCATACACGAACGAAACGCGCCAACAGACGCTCTCAGGCAGATAAGAGCAATTGAGATAATTGATGCTAGACGACGACCAGCGCATAAGTGAAGCCAATAAGCCGGCGCCCACTGCACAGCCAGTGCACGCGCATGAATCATATCATGTCTACTTAACATTGCTTCAATGGATCATAGAAATGTGAAATAAGCTGTCAATTAAAGAGAGTAACACGTCATTAAATTACACAGTAAATTAAAAAGTGCGATATTTAAATAAGAACTCAGATAGCCATGTAATAGATTAGTCGTCAGTAATTGTAAATATCAAGATTTCCCAGAACTTTTCCTTAGTGATGAAATCACATAACCATAATTGTATAACTTATAACAAATATCTTTATGCATTTCAAAGCACGACTATCAACAACTATTAAAGTCAAAGAGGAGTTTGTTTTAAAAACATCTATACAAGTCATCAGCCAGTGCCAGCTTCCGTGTTATCGCTATATTAAAACTTGGTCAAGATGCGTATTTTGTTCCTAATGCGTTCGCTTCCGACTTCCTCGCATTGACGCAAATGTTTTGAACGAATAGCAACATTTTTCGCAGATTTTCCAACATTTAATTCCTATGTTTACCTATTAAAATGTAATCGCTCTTTAAATCGTAAACTAAAACTGCTTGAAATGTATGTCAAAATAGAATCTAGATTTGGTCTTAACAAAATGTTCATAGCTTCTGTTGTCAAACGTCGCTATCGGCGCTAAATAAAAACCAGTTACTTTTAGTGTCACTCGGGCAATCCTGGTGGCGCTTGTCAAATTCTTGAAAACCAATAAATCTCACGCCAATTCCAATTGGAAACCGGAAAGGTGTAACTTTTTCACTGTCAAAAACAAGATCAACAATGAACCAAAGTGTGCCACTTTTTATCAGGAAAGTCACAAAAACATTTGTAGCACAAAACGTAAACTTTTGTGCAAAATGTAGTTCATCTAAATAAATTCGTTCACTCTCTAACATTTTAAATAAGAAGTTAGTTAGCATACGGCTAGGAGACGAAAGCGTAGGCGAGAACAATACGATGAATCATTGCTTCGTGAATGGGTTTCGTATAAGGCAGTGGGTCGGTGCTCCCGAGATAAAAATAAATCTCGACGTTGTCGTTCCGCGTTAACTAATTCGTTACACGGCACACATTACCTCGTTAAATATATGCACGATGTGTTTTAATACGACGCATCTACCACAGTAATGAATTCACTTATGCGAAGGAAGTCTGGCGCCATGGCCTATCTGGATCGTCTTCAACAAATTCACATATTAATTCTTTTACCGCGAACAGAAACCGCTACAATACTGTTTCGTTCAAAGAAATTACCTTACAGCACCAAAGCATACATTTCATAATATTGTTTAGAATTCTGTATGCCATAGTCCTTAGCATTGAAGTTTGGGAATTAATGCTTTTTGAAAGTGGTTATTGCATCATGAGTTCTCTAAAGTTGACATTCATCATCCGCATCTGTGACACATCAAAGCTGGATTGTTCTCCGAGTGAGACACTTTCACTGCTTAATTTAAAACCCATGTGATCCAGTTGCTTATCGGACGACGTGGATTAAAATCGTCCAGCACAATACATTCATAAGTATTCACGCCACGTCTCATAAGGTTGCAGAAACTTTGCCACATTGTCAGTCGACACTTTCTATTTCATATATGTAGCTTGTGAGTTTCAAATTCATATTTATAAACCTAAGTTGTGTAAGTTTGGGTTAAAACTTTGTAAAAAATTCAATAGTAAATGATCTTGTCTCGATTTTGACGACGATGGTCTCATTAAAGAAACACGTCTCCCTTATTAAAAACAAACGATACTCGACGGCGTTCTGTTCCAAGGGAGTAAACAGATGCTTCCCTGAACGTTACAATCTAAATATAGAAGTCAAGCAAGCTGGAGGATATAAATGAAACATATTGAAACAATTTATAGAAAATTAAGTGCGAGTAGACTTTAACCAATGTAACCAACGAAAATAGACGTTCAAGTATAAAGTGAACGTAAAATGTGAGGGTCATTATATTACATCATTTTTAACATTAACGTTGCGATAAAAGTATGTAAATTAGTAAATCGCAAGATCACTGTCACCTTCATATTTTTCTGTCTTTAGCCTGAGGGTTATAAAATCATGCTACTTTTTAATCGCACACGAACTAAGTATTGGTACGCGAATCGACTTCTGACGACTCACCACCAGACTTGATACAATAACTAACAACACATGTCCTCATCCCAAAAAATACAAACAATAATTCCGAATCCAATAGTATTCCAGCTGAAATTAATGAGATAAAATCATTGGAATCGTGAATTATAAAAATATGTTTATTTCTTGTAAACATGTATCCAGAGTATTTGCCAATATGTCACAAGAGGCGGTGTAACAACATCTTGGTATATCAATGTTTGCGTTAGCATCGAGTTCCAGTTTCTCGCGGTTTGATATCGTCCGTATCGACTTTCTATAGTTTCCATTTGACGCTTTGTTTGTTTGTTGTAGTACCGCCGTTAGATGTCTGAGCACGTATAATTGTATTGTTTTAAGGGAATGCTAAAACTGATACCACAGTTATTTATTTTGATGATTCAATATGAAATGTACATTTATTTTACGAATTGATCTTGTTTTCATTTCTATCTCTGTTAGAGGACACGTGACAAAATATTTATACAAAACATCCCGATCCAATAGAATATTCTAGATTCTGTAAACACTAAAGCAGGATAAGAGTTAAATAACCGATGTTGTGAAAGAATTTAGTTTATTTTCATATAACCAGCATTAATATTTAATTAGGAATGTTATCTTTATGATTCTTTTATGTAAATATTTTATTCTGGGTTATGCATAACAGTGTTGGTTTGGATTTGACTGTAGGAAGCATACCTCTGTATATTATTTAAATTGAACAAAAAGTGTACAAAAACATATATGCGAACGCAGATTTCCTTAAGTAGTTAAGTTAATAGACATGAATCGTGTCTTTGTCGTTGGTATAATTCGCTGTTGGAGGTACCAGGAGCCTGACCTGACCATGAGTATTCAAATACCAATAAAATCTTGTGTCTAAAATCTTAAGGAAACTATCGTATAATGTCGATGCCCCGTGAAAACGGTACATTATATGCTGTCACATTTCAATTATCGATATCTCTAATTTAAAATGTATCTTTTCTAAATATAGTAACTGCTACAAGCAGTCACAGTTAAAATATCGGAAACAAGTTCTATTAGACCTAACAGACCTTTGCACAATACTTGATTTGTACCATAGCGTACAATGTCAACGTTGGTTACGAATTGGAAATCAGATTTAACAACAGTGGAGATAATTTGTGGTGGGGGACGGAAGTTGCGGCGGAAGCGGCTTCACGGTCGCCGCACGAATTGCCTGACGTCACAACCGGGTAACGCACAAAAAAACGTTTAGTTTTTTGTATGTTCTTCATCTTAAACGTTATAATACCAGATATCAAATCAAGCAAAGAGATTAAGAGGTATGTCCACAAAATCAGTTGTAGCCATAGTAAAAGCTTGTGGATGTAGTCCATCTACTATCTAAATAGAAACCGACGTATCTCTTTCTAATTCCCAACTTCTTAATTTTCTTAATTATTAAAACGATATTGAGCTATGTATTTAATAATTTGTTAAAAGATCCAAGTATTTTATTTGCTCGTACAGAATATGTAAGCAAGATTCCGATGGATATATAATCTGTTTATCAAATATCACATGACGCGTGTCAATCCAAAACAATTGACGTGTGACTGCAGGGACAGATAAAGGTATTTGTCATACTGTGTTGATATTATTTGTTATTTGTCGAAATATTATGCAAAATAAAAATCAAACGATAAGGATTATTTTAGTTCAATAATGGAATAATTAGATAGCAATATCAAGGCTTTTGTAAGATGTACGCCATTATCGGTTGATAACAGGAATTTCTAACTTTTCACAATAATACAACAGTATAGAAAGATAAATTGAACTTGGCACTGGTAAATGATTGTTAAATATGTAGGGGGCTATCACAAATGTTTGTGTGACAGTAGTGTAATTTGCAACGTCATCGACATAATTTGTATGAGCGTCCGGTAAGCGCGGTACATAAATCTTATACCAATTTTGTCGAAAGCGTTACGAAAAATTTCTTACGAATTCGTGATAACCTCGGTTTATAAACGACGAATCTTGTTTTGTCGTAAATCAGCTTGTCCACTGAACAACTAGCCATTTTACTCTGCCATCGCTGGACTGCTATGGAATTAAACCCAGTGGAAGTGATCCAAACAAATATATAGAAATAGCAAACGACTGGCTATCTGCGCTAATGTCAGAAAGGACAGACTGATGGAATTAAATCCTGTTATTGGCTATTTTTTACTTCAGTTTATCGGTAATGTCGTAGATAAAGGCATTTCTTTCATAAACAGACACATTGAAGTGCTAGATTAGATACTTTATATGTCTTGCGTTATTTTTAGTTGCCATTGCGAGATAAGGGACGTGTGATGTTTTCACAATAACCTTGTTGATTGTTTCTGTTCTTTCTTTGTCTTTAAATCAACGAACAATCTCGCATTACCTTTTTATTTACAAAAGAAAGAGCGATGACAAAAAAAGTATACTTATTAATTCTTACAACTGTTAATTTGCATCTTGGACGCAACCTCTTTTATTGTTTATTTTGAAAGGAGTTCGGTTTTTAAAGTGTTATTTAGAGTAAAATTGAGAATTAGTTAAAAAATTTAAAAGGTAGTTGATAATTAAATTATTTACTCTATATATATAATTAGATAGTAGATAAGCTGACTTTGTGTCAAAAAATAGAAAGTTATTAGATTTACGTGAGGTCCGGTATTCGACGCACATAAACACGTGCACATCTCCGCGAATGTCTCGCCTCACGCAAACCGTGAACCGGTCGACATGAAATTTAGACAATTCATTTACATATAGATCGCGTGGTTTCGAGATTTCGCGTTTTATTGCACAAAGCGACTCTTATCATTCTTTAGTCGACATCCGAGGCGCATTCTAAGAATTGTTATTTACAACACAGTGCCAGCGAACAGATCTAATATTTCAGTACGATCAACGAGGCATGAAGGATTTTGAAATACTGCTTATTCTGTTACGATTTGTAACTTTAGCGTGTTATAACGTGACAGACATCTATGAAGCTCATAGGGCTATGAAAAAAGTAGATTGTAAATGCTAGCCTTAACCGATGACCATCTGATAGGCATATTCAAAAATCTTTGAGACATAGCAAAATTCAATTTGAAATTTCCATGTATTTTCTAATTTAATTTAAAACCATTACTTTTTTACATTTAAATTTAATAATTTATGGTGCCAAAGGGACATGATTTTTACTAAATATCGTCAGCCTCATACAAATTGGATTAGCGTTCGTTTTGTGATGTTTAAAAGGGCATTGTGCCGGAGGGTGAGCGTGCGGGTGAGCCACTATTTACAATAAAAGCCCGTACACGATTGAATTGTCCGCGCCGCTTCGGCTTAATTCAATTTACGCCCACCGACAATAAATGGGTTAGTGGCCCGGCTTCTATACTCTCCGCTACCGACATCTAGCTACTGTTTTTGTTTTAGTACACTATAAAATGCTTCTAGAATGTGTAATTCACATACTTAAATGTACTCTTTAATGTTATTGATATTTTAACTTACACATTAACACTTGTGTTTTATTTGTATACGCGGTGACAGTTATATGCATTGATAATAATATTACAAACGCGGACAATTTACTCTAATATATCTTTCATCACATTGGAACAAAGTTCATTTTCGAACAGCTCTTGAGTCTTTATTAAAATTAATTATATTATTCTGATGTAAGTTGTCCAAAATTGCTTCTATCTTTATTGATTGAAAATTATCTCTAACAATAAACTTTTAAAACGATAAAGTAAATAATTAGTTTATAACTATGTTGAGCAGCATAAAATTTAATAAAGAGCGTGGAATTCCGTCTATATTGTGTAACTAATTTAGTGGTAACTTACAAGATTTTCTCTTTAGAAGACAAAGATGACCGAAGTAAAACTTACCTGAAACGAAACAAATCGTTAATAAAATGTACAGAGTTGTAAAGGTGATTTTGTTTGTAACAACGTCAATATAATACGACCTTCACGGAATTGACTGTTTACAACTTTCTACATAGAAATATTTATTTATACATTTACATAAACGCTAAAATATCAAATTACAAATTAGTTATGATATTTTAATGTATTTAGATTTAATGGAATGTAGTAATGTCGTGACTAGAGACTGGCCAACACTACACAACTATATTACTATCCATGTATACGAATTACGAATCATAATAATTCTATTAACTCTAAACTTCACACAAAATCCTTAAAAATTACAATTGTAACAAAATCGTAAAGCGTAAATTTTTCAATTGAAACAATCATAAATTTTACTTTAAAGCCCTTATTCCAGTATGACGAGATACGAGTCGGTAAGTACCAGTATTATTATTAGTAATGTAGGTACCATTTCCACTTAAGACCGTGGCTAATCGCTTACTACTAAAGGGATCTAATGACATAGATACGTCACGTAAAAGATCAGACCTTAATTACAAGCACTTTAAGGGTGAGTTGCATCAAATCGCTGGTTATCGTAAAAGTTATAATAGGGTTACAAGTGCAAAAACATATTCTCACAGAGGTTTTATGTGTTTTTCGTTTTTACAATGGAAACATTTAAACCTGAATGTCACTAAAGTGTCAAGTTGGTGTCAAGAATGACATTTACGTTAATTAAAATGTTTGGAAATTCATGTTTCGCCGATTATATTTATGTATCATACGCATGCTATTTTATAGTGAAATAAACTTTTTGCCCACGAAGATGGAGAAAATGGCAAACTCTTGTGAAAATAAACTAGTTTGGGCCATTATTGAAACTGTATTTACTTTACTACTCAAATATGTAGCAAAAATGAAGCAATAAAATTATACAAATATAAATGCATCTTATTTATTTTCCATATTATAAATTGTCCTGTCAATGCATATTATAAATTGACCTTTTATAGAGGACATTTTTTTAAATAAGAGAAAAGGGACAAGCGCTGTTGCTATGGCCTTAGACACTCGAAATTTGTCCAAACTGAATGTTTGGCCAAAATTCGAGTTCCATCTTGGAAATCCATTATTTCCGAGCACGCAAGACTTTATTCTTCTGGATTATGTATAGGATAATAGTAGATATTTTCTTTTTCCATTACTTTTTCCATTATTTGTGCTTTTGAAGATAAGAGCTTGTGACAGTTGACACTACCGAACTGACACTAACCGTAACGCTAACTATAACCGCCCAAAATCGGGCGGTTATGATTAGTGTCAAATATGACGTCATTTTGACCAGCGCAAAACTGGTGTAGCGAATATCATGAACATCCGAAGACGTAACCATCGGGAATGTGCTGGTTAAGGTTTATAGTTAGTTAATGTAACTCATCCTTAGTAAATTTTAAGATTATTCCAAATATTACCATTTTAAATAATTTTAACTTTAACGGTAACCGGCGATATGGTGCAACTCACCCTTATTCGTTAAATTTTACTTGAGAATTTCGATTGTCAAGATTGCGTCACGTTCCTATTGTCAGTTATTTGCAGCTCGGTTGACGTCGCCTCTAACACAGTTCCGGTAATTATTATAATGATTATAATACTGTGTTGCGTACAAAATAATGACAGACAATTCTATATAGGTACATTACGGCAATTAGGTGTTATATAATCGGAACAAGGTAAACCAAAATTGTACAATTCAGATATTTTCATCGCAATGAATATAATAATTTCAATTTACCCGACGTTCTTACGGTGAAGGTAAACATCATAAGGCAACTTGCATATATCGGCGAAAAAATTCAAAGATATGTGTGAAGTCAACCAATCCGCAGTGGGCCAGCTGACTATGGGCCTAGTCACCCCTTAATTAGGGTAGGCTCCGAGCCCCTCGGTGAGGACTTATAGTGAGCTGGTGATGATGATGATGATGAATACAATAAAAGAAGAAGAGCACAAAACAGCTGAAATAAGACCACTCAAAAAAAAGTTTCCATCAATGCAACCCTAAATTTAATAAAATAGGTAATTTTAGTTTAAATATTGAAATAAATAAACAAATTATGGACATGAAAAATTGAAACTGCATTAGCCAATATTGTAGCAATTTCAATTTCTACAAAACGTATAAAAAGATATTAAGGTATTTTGAATTGACCTTCCTCAAAGACAAAGTCAATCGGTTCGTTGATTCCTGCAGTATTCAGTTGCTAATGTATTCTATTGTAGATGAACAAACTTGTATGTGTATTACAAAATAGGTCAATAGTCGCTGTGGAATAAACTCAACTCGCAAATGGATTCAAGCAAAACATTTAAACTGTTTCCATTATTTGAAGCTGACAGATAATTATATCAAGTATCCATCAAACTGCTATAGAATAAAATCTTTGATTCATTATCATACTAATCATATAAATGCGAAAGTTTAGATGGATAGATGCATGTTTATTAGAGTTTGTAGCCTAAACTGCTGAACTGATTTCGATAAAATTTGGTATATATGTAGAGTATAGTCTGGAAGAACACATAGGTTACTCAATTTTGTTTTTATTTAATTACACGCGGACGGAGTCGCGAGCATAAGCTAGTATTAAATAATATTTTTTTATCTTTGTAACCTTTATTGTGGAGATTTAAAGGCCGTCAATAGATTTTATTCTTTTTCCTGTTGAATAAATGCAGTGATACGATTTGTTCATCTGGCATAAACGTGATTACCTCGATGACAAGGTTGGATTACTACAAGCAAAGCCATGCATGGCGCCAGCATCGATATAAGTAAATCTAGTAGATTAATAACAGTAGATACTAATTACTATAATTGCAAGATAATTCATCTTTTTTAGACACTTATTAAAATGATACCAACCAAAGATGCGATTTGCATTGAGTGTACGAAACTATACTATAAATGAATGAATGAATAAATAAAAGAAAATACATGAAGAGTTTGCATGCTTTAGGGATTCACAAATGTCAGGAAACTTACGGTAATAGGAAGAGAAAAGTAAACATCGGAGACAAACGCGAAACAGGTTAAGTCCCTCGTGTATACTTTTATAAGCGACTCAAAGTGCCATATTGAAAATAACGAAGACAATCGATACTACTTCTACTATTTTTAACTAGGAAGTTGAACGGTGAAATGACAATTTCAAGCTTTGCTTAGTTATTTGTGAAAATTTTAGGAACACATTTGTTTTTAACTTAAAAAGAATACCACAATAATAGTTGGTGTCATAGTAACTATAGAAAGTAGGACAACCACAACATGAAAACTGCAGTAAAAAATCAAACACTACCAACCAAACTAACAGTTGTCAATAATTGTGGTTATGTAATCGACTGGCAGTGCGGAGCAGCGGTCCAGTGGGCAAGGCTCAGCTACGACGTTCTGCATGAACGACATCCTCGTCGGACGCAATCGGACGTGACACTTACTACGTTCGCTTGGTTTCGTCCTTCATCAAATTCGGTACGCTTCAAATGCTCAGGACGAACATATGCTTATATTTACATATACTATCTTACTAATCTTACTAATATTATAAATGCGAAAGTTTAGATGGATGGATGGATGTTTGTAAGCGTTTGTAGCCTAAACGGCTGAACGGATCTCCATGAAATTTGGCACAGGTTTAGAGCACAGTCTGGAAGAACACATAGGCTTTTTTATCCCGGGAATAGATACGGTTCCCATGGGATTCATTAATTTAGTTTTTTAATGTTTACTCGATCATTCTGCACCGGTACAACATATCTTATTGAAATTTGGCACAGATATAAAAAAAAAAGTCTGGAGTACACATGGGATAAGCTTCACGCCCTAGAAATGTCCGGTTCCCGAAGGATACGTAGCTTTTTGTCATTTATATAGTTTGTATGTTTTCTAATACCACCACGCGGACGAAGTCGCGGGCAACAGCTCGTGTTTTATAATTACGGGGATAATTAGCCTACATCGGCTTATCGTTGTCAAGAATTGATATATCCTGCAATCATTACGGGTCTATTTCCGTTAGGGACTTTATCATATTTAGATATACCTCACATTTGATAAGCCTACAAGGTTATCGCTATCTAACAAAAAATGCAAACAGAAATACCCGTAACTCAAAACCCGTACCTCATACATTCCCTTTAATCCCGGCACATGTGTTCGAATGAAAGGGAATCACGGATTAGTCGGAGCCCGGATTAAACACCGTCTACTGAATCCAAATACACAAAAACAAACATGAACACAATAGCAAAACAAACACATAGACTATACTTATTTAGTCCCGGAATATCCTGGAATTCCTGGAAATTTGGAATTTCTCTTTTGATATTACCAACAGACACTACAATTTTATTATATGTATATATAGATAGATGAGACACTTGTAAAGATCAAGAAAAACTTACTACAGAATAATTAGTCATTGTGATAATGGAAGCTCTCTTGTTATTTACGTCTTCGTTATTAATCCATATTTTATGATACATTTACAATATCTCAATCAAGTTATTGACTATTAACTGGTTAATAAAAGTACATCTAATCTGTAACGTGTTATTTTATTACATCTGAAAAAGCAATATTAATGATGGATAGCATTAATTTACCTTTAAAACAGTTGTTTAATGACTCGTTATTAATTTAGCAACACGCTGTATACACATTAATGTAAAATAGCTATTAATAACAATACAGTCGCGTGCATTGTCGGGTAACGAGGGCGGGCCGCGGTGGGCATTGTGCACTTTCTATTTTAGCCCTAGTGTCGCACCATGTCACCTCGCTTAGTGCCACGACTGGTGCTCGATTAAATTGATTGCATACGTTAGAAAAGACAATGTTTTGTGTCACTTTGGACCACAATAGCAGTTAGTAAGGAATTCTCCCATATTCTCTGTTAAATTAAAAGTTATCATTAAAACTTGTATGACAATTCGTCACCCACAATATAAAAGAAAACATAAAAATAACGTAAAATGACTATCTTTGTGCATTAAAATATTTAATTGCGTATTAAAACAATGTAACACATGCTTTATAACCGATTTATTATCATAACAAGAAACATCTTGGTTAACAAATTAGAAAGGGACCAATACACGGTCGATTTAATCGTCGATTATTTGTAACATTAAATCAACTGGACCCTAATCGAGTCAGCATCGGCTACCGAGACTAAACCGTCCGGCGATCGCGAGATAACAGAGAAAGTGCCGTTGCTACAACCGAGTTACGCGCTCCCGGCCTATTGGCAGCGAGAACCGCACCACCGATACGACACGGTCCTTTTTTGTATAACGTCGCCGTGTGAATGAATACAATCTAGTATTGAGAGTGTGACAATCTATTTTCATAGCTGTAGACATAACGAAGTAGAAGAATGCGCAGAAAATTCTGTAGTCTAGACTTTAGACAATGGTTTAAAGATCTAAGGAGTTTCCTAAAGTATTTTAAAGCGAGTTATAGCGAAGCTTTTCAACTTAACCCAAAACTTTGTAGGTAAAAGACATTTCAAGTGCTTCCAGAGTAAATTATAGTATGAAACTTAGGAAACTTATCACATAAGCAATATTTAAAAAGACTTTCGTACATAATTATAATTCCTTTTGCATGGTATTTAAAAGTAACGTGATAAATAAGATAACAATTGGTATTTTGTCAATTAAAGAACTTTACTTATTTATGCAATATCTTCTTATTCTTTTGTGTAAGTCACTATAGTAAGTGTTCTTATGCCTACGACAGCTACAACTTCGTCGTTTCACGGAATAAAGCGTTATTCGAAATCACCGCATCCAATGTCAGACGGCACAAGGTCGCCTCTCACGTCGGCCGCCTCTGCATTCGGGACAATGGCGTGAGGCAGATCTCCAATCGGCACATTAGCGACAATCGCCGCTATGTCTGACTGCAGACTGGTTTCGAGATATCCATTGTTGGGTGTTGCTTCAATCGCTTGTTGTTAATGTTACATTGCATTATTTTGTCACATGTTTCAAATCGATGTGTATGATTCACGAAACTATTGTTAAATATAAAAATTGCATTTGTGTGTAAAAATTGAAACATACTAAACAATATTTAAAGTATCTTAATCCCAAGTTGGTCTACTAATTGTAAAATCTGTGTTAAGGATTAGTATAACTCTAAAACAAGGTTACATACTTTGATTTTCGGGTTAAAATATTTTTTTTAAAGTCCAGTTACAAAAACGTATTATAACAGCGTGTGCAGTTCACAGCGTGAAACCTTTGTACAGTTTGCAAATAATCGATCACGTTTCGCTGTTCTTATCGCGATTGCAACGGCCCCGTCCCGCCACGTGCCACAACGGTTTGCCCATTGCATAACTACTATTTAGTGTTCCATTACATAGAAATAATAACAGAGTATATATATTTACAACCTTAGAGTCATGATTATCGAGAAACTTTCCATTTGAAATGAAATAATACTGCGTTTTCTATGTAGAATGCCTCTGATAACTTTTCTAAATACTCATAGTAATAAGAGTAACTCAAAGGCGTTGCGTTATAAGTAAACAGGATGGCGCAGGTAACAAAAGGTGAAATTCAAACAATCGTTCGCTTTCGAATACAGGCCTGAAAGCGAAAACATCGATGCAAGAAAGCCGAGGTCATAGAAAACAGACATAACTTATAAATCGATAAAACGGCGATATTGCTCTTATACACGAGCAGCCTAAAAACGTGGTAATAAAAACATGAATAACGATAGCGCAAACGAAAAAAAGTATTTTCTGATTCGATCCGTTTTCACTGCACAAAATAAATTTTCTATAAGTACTTGATTCTTTGACGACAGATGGGTACGACGAAGAAAACAAAACGACGTAAACATTTTACGGTGGCCGACTTTATTATACAGGATGTTCCGGTAGCATCTATCCATAACTTCATGTATCCATCTAAATACTCGTATGTAAAAACGTTTCAAGTATTGTATAGTTACCTACTAAAGAAAATAATTTTATACATAAATTATTCATTATATCAATCAATAATTGGTCTAAGCAGTTTCCCACAAAAAATCATAAAACGGCTATAACAATTTGAGTAATCGTAAAATTGTCTAAGACCATGTGGTCTTTTATGCTACACGTCTTTACCGAACAACCTGTACACGTCAATAGTGGGTCGACAGACGGAGGCTCTCGATTCGATTATACTATTTTTTTTCGTTGTTAACTTTTTTGTTATAACGGATATAGAAAAAAGCAGGGCAGCAATTTTAACACATGTTATAAGAGGTTAACATTCGATTGAAAGAATTTTTATTTCAAAAGCCAATTACACTAACTAGGAAATGTACAATTTTAAACACATTATTTCATAAATTTTATTACGAAATAAATGAGTAACAAACAAAACTGCGTACCTTTATTATGATTTAATACCTAACTAGATATGGCTAAGAGATTGTTGAAGACGACATGAGCTTATCTGATTTATCGATTCTGTGATGAATGATACGAAGGAAAATGGGTCGACATAAATGTTTTCGATAGTTTTATCACATTACTAACGGCCGGACCTAAAAAAACTGACTTAAACCTTGCTTATGTTTAATAATAGCAACGAAAAACCTGATCTATCGTATAAATACGATAATTTTGTTTATGCACTTACTTACAGAATTATCAAATTTATTTTAAGGATTAATTATTGAGTTCGGCCTTAATCTTTAGGTGTCAAAAAAATTTTTAACAGACATATGTTTAACTTTTGTCAAGAGAATAACAAATCGAATAATAAGCCGTGTGGTATTTTAGAGAAAGTTGACATCCTTAGCAATAAGTTGTGAAATAAAAAAAATCCGAGTAAAAATATAGCGGTCAAGGTTGATTTATATCAAGAAATATCAGATATTTCGACCTTATATTTTAAGTAGAACTAGGTCCTTCACACTTGGATAGTATAACCTATCTCCGAGGACATACAGGTGTTGAAACGAGTATTCTCCAAGTAAATATTAACGGGCATTCAGTTGTAGCATACGAGTATAATAGTAACCCTATTAAAAGGAACGAGTTAATTGTATTTTAAGTGTTGCCACTTTTAGGATGCACCTTGAGGTGGGGCATGTTAAAGACATTCGCTATGTTAATAAAACAAGTTTCAACAACACCTGTCTGCGTTTTTAGCTTACGCAATGGCTTTGTTCGCGTGTTGAGGTACAGCATGATGATAATTTAAATGCACTTATCTCAAGCTGGTTCAATGCGGGTTTATAAACTTCAATATTCAGTTTTAAAATGGTATATTAAAGTTAATAATGGTTTATTAACGAAAATGCTGCAAGAAACGTAGTCCTTTATCATTAAATGTTTTTAATTGTTAATCTATTCTATTCTATTTCTTGTTTATGGCTCTCCTACAGCGGATTGGGACAGTGTCAAGTGTAATTGTTAATCTCCTAACTGTTTACAATATTTCTTAAGGTAAAATGTTTCAATAATACGTAATGTTATCAATCACTTTCGTCGTCCAATGCACTTACTCTAATTTGTATCGTATGAATTATTACAAGAATGCTAACAAACACATCTGGGGTGATAAATTTTTTGATGTTTGCGTGAGTTTCCACTTCCCAATCATCAGTACACAAATATATTGTCATCTTTACTTTTTGGTACTGGACATTCGGCAGTGGAAACTCTGCCTTCAAACAACTAGTCTCACTTGATCGGAAGTAGAAGTTGCGGAATCACCACAACTGTTTTTTTTGTAGACATGAGATATAATATCTTAACAAGTAATTTCAAGCTAGAGCAGTGGTAGATAATTAGTTACTACATTTGCGTGATAATAGATACTTTATGTGATTCATTTTAGTCACTAATGGTTGTATTTGGCTTTATTTCCATTAATTTGATAAGAATAGGATAGCGATTATCATATTTTACCTGGATGGATAAAAAAGTGGCAACTTTTTTGCAGTCTTATAAAACTTTTGTACAATTTCCATAAAAAATAAAACAAAGAGTCCAATTATTTACCACTTTATTGCATCATTGCTGATTAACGTGATTACAATTAAAAAAGAAAATCTTATAATCCATTGGGAAAGCCCTACATTGAGGTAAAATTTAACAAGTATATAGAATGACGTTAGCGGTACTGAATTAAAAACATAAAATATTAACGTTATGAATAAATTACAGGAAGAAAGAAGATTACCAGAGAGAATTTTCCAGAAATCAACCTATACGTAATTATGACCCCCGTATAGCATGTTTAAAATTATGTTCTTAACAACGGACATACAACTGTAAGAGGAGTGCAATGTTGACAAACCTGTGGTACGAGTGCTGTGGGCTCCGTGGTGGCCGTTTTGAAGGTATCCGCTGACGCTAGTCGAAACCTTGCGGGACAGCATGACGCCCGACTTGGCGCACAACCATCCCAATCACACGAACTCCCATCAGTCACTCCCTTCACTGGCGCAATCGTACCTCGGCCGATCCTACACTGGGGACACACGTCCGTGAATCACTGGGCCGTATCGATGCACGCACTCACCGGTAATTGTTACCGCTCCCTGTACAGAACGCAGTCACCACACGCCGGCGACATGAATACAAAACTTTCAATGTTTTGGAAACAATGGCGGTGAGACGTTAAATTATGCGAATCGAAACGGTCTTTACGAATCCAATAATGCTTTTGAATAAGAGCATTCTAAATGCGTACCGTTTAAATCACTTCACGATATTTAAAGGATGTAATCCGGTTGTAAGAAGCAATGACAGCAATGTATCGGATATTTGACAGTTGCGACAGCGCGAATCGTCAGCGCCACAAACGGTCCGCACAACACGAAAACCTCGAGCGTACTGACCGGAGGCAGCTGTGCGAGACCGGCAAAAAAGAGAGAGAACTATACTATCTACCGTTTCTAAAAGCTCGTATAAGGTATAATTTATCCATGCAAAAATGCACCGTACCTTTAAGCAGATAAAGTGCACATTGTGTTTACCGCAATGCACAGCTGAGTCAGTTTCCTAGAACACAGAGTATGGAAATTCAAAACGAATGGAATGGAGAAACGCAATGAGTGCGAAAGAGATAGAACAATCGGGGATGGTTGGTGATTGGCGATGTGGCCCGAACGTAAACCGAACGCCAAGGCCGGCTCGAGTCACGTTTCGTTTAGACTAGACAGACCCTTATGTATCGATGTAAATATATGAATACATATCGCCTTACATGTAAAATAAGTTTATTGCCCTTCCCTGAAACTTTGATTCAAACAAAAGTACCTAGTCCTGACATAACGCTTATGATTAAGATAACCCTGCTTATGACTGATAACGGTTTCACAAATAGATTTATGTTCTGCTAATTGTAACAACAACTGATAACAGCACATAATACATATCATTGACGTCATATGTAAATACAGCTGTCTGATCGCTATTAACAATAAACTTTAACTATTTCAATTGAAACTTAGCAAAAAGTCAAGAATGTATGAATTTAATAAACATATAACAAAAATTTAACACAACGAAGAAAAGATTGACATATTATAATAACTTAAACGTAAAATTTTGATTTTCGTGGTAGATTTTCATCTTATTATTATTTTATTCCTTTTCACATGGTAATGTTTAAATATCTAGTATTCAAATGTTACGGACACGTTTCCCACCGCACTCAGCTAGGCTGGGCGTGTGCATTCGCCGGTTTTCTCCAGCGGCATCCGCTCACCAATGAAGCGTAACCATACATTCATAGATTTAGCATTACATTTCAACTTGTGAATGATAAAAAAATGTCATTCCAACATATCAGCTTAGATTTATGGAAGACTATCTTTTGCCAGCGACAACGTATGCGCGGAATAAAACAAAAGCAAGTAGCTTATGTATTCTTCCAGTCTATCCTCTACCGTTTAGGCTACAAACTCGTAACAAACATCCATCAATCTAAACTTTCGCATTTATAATATTAGTGAAATTAAAAAGAAATTGAGTATAATTCCAGCAGTCACTTTTAATAAAATCGACCGATCGATTAATCTTTTGTAACATCGGTTGATTTAAGTGGATACGTTATACAGATGTGTAAGCTGATCTTTTGTGTGCCTTTTTTCTAAGCGCCTGTAATTAACGACAAAATTTAAAATTCCTATAACTACAGGCTGTATCGTGTCGGTGTAACTAACGTTTTAAGGAAATTGTTAGAAGGTCGTAACAAGAAATTCCAAGACCGAGTTTTTATACAGTAAAGAGGTTTTATTAGTATTTTGTACAGTACAGCATTTGTGCAATGTTTTTAGAAAATCAACAATCAACAAAGTAACATCTTAAATAATGACTCACTTAAAACCAGAGATTAATTTTATTTAACTTTCTCCTATAAGGAGTATGCAGCGATATTATAGTCCTTGCCTGTCACATAAATTCCAATAAAACGATGTAAGGTTGGAAAATTTAAAATTTACTGTCACCGACCTCTTAAAGATTACATAAAATTTTATTTTAATCTTTACATCGAACCATGATAAAACTAATAACAGAATTTTTCATTATCCTTGTGCTCTCAGTCGTTAACTTATTTCCCAAAATTGTTTCTTAACAAAAACTCGTTAACCCGCTATGTGAACTGAGAGAGCGGCACAAAGTGCATGACCAAGCATAATTATTTTACAATTTGGATATCCTATGACATCATACACATAGTCCTTGGACTTAGCAGTTTTAGCACTTTTTTTTCAAAACTGCGAGTTTGTTGAACTATGCAGATCGGCTAACTTTCTTGATCTTAAGATTAACAGTTTATATCTCACAGATTGGTCTAAAGAATCTACAATGTTGAAGTATTTTAATTAATATTTGTTAAGGATCGGAAAATACTTTCAGCAATGATTAAAATAATAATAATGTATTAATGTAAAAAGTACTTTAAAAAATAAATTAGCAACAACACAAGTCGGTAGATAGAAAACTCTATGTAGTAATACAACCTTCACAAAAATTTCTAAAGGTGAAAACGGAACAAAGAAAGTTAACTCTGAGACGTCCAAATTAAGTTCTCATGATGTCTCGCATCACAATTCAGAGCGTGTTTAATTTGATCAGATACAATGATATAAGGGGTCATTTGCAAATTGAAATCGGACACTTTGTTTCAGTATTCTGTCAAGTCTGTCAGATGGTTCGTTTCGCTCGGATACACACAAGAGCATTGCCTGGGTGCGAAATATCAACAGCAAAAACTATGCGTGTTTATGTTAGTCCTTGTTTATTTCCTTGCGCGTTCCTTTATTACTTCCTCATCAGAGCTTCGTGTTTGAATACTTTGTAGAGCATTAATTTTGACCTTTAAATGTCACTAGCTGACTTCGATTGCGCTGCGCTATCTTATATTGTCAGTAGCCGATATCATCGGGTGATATAATAATTTCAACAAGACTTGACACAGATTGTAATCTTTATCCATCAAGCTATTAGGTCAAAGTTATTAGGAAACTTTATGACATCTGTTGACCTAATAAAGTCAAGCTTATCGCCATATGCAAAGTAAATATTTTAGTGAGTAATTTTATTTTGGTTCAAAATCTTTAATCGTAATAATACTTGTTAACACCATATCCACGGGCTACTTCTTACAATGTCAGAGTTTGGGTCAAATCGAAGAATCGTGGTAGCCATCACATAATCAAAACTACCGGAACTCTTTATAAAGTGAACGCGTAAACATTCGTTTTATGTTCGTACTAAGGTTTATCGACCCTAAATACGTTTACTATCATTAACTTCTACCAAACAACGCACATACAATTTTATGACTAAGCACTCAAATTATCTAAAGTCTTACGAGTTACGAGGTTAAAGAAAAAACGCTAGACTTGTTAAGATAACTTAAGAGTAATTTCGAAGAAGTTTATACGCCCCTTCCTAGACTCTCTTTTGGATTAGATCTGTAACATCTCTGTAGTTTTCAAAAACGGAACAAAACATTGAAAATATTGATGACAAACAAAAGCTTTGACGTAAGCTTTAACGACTTCGATAATCTATCTAATTAGGTAACATGTTACAGAAAGATATAGACTACGTATAGACATCAAAGTTGCTCAGCGCGTAGCTTTAGTTCCTTGAACAAGAGACAGGGAATGCATAATCGATACTACAGCGTAGGCGAGCGGGTGAACGGCCCGCCTAGGTTTCGCGCACTAATCTAAGGGGACAAGGTCTCCTAGATTTACTATTGATAGATGTAATTGTGTACATTAATGATACTTGAAATTCGTAAAGGTTTCTACTGGCGTACAAATTCATAAGGTCCTTAGAAATCTTAAATAAAGTGAGACCTGATCTTAATCTTCTTCATTTTTATAGAAGGATCCATTATCTTGTAGATGTCAAGAGGTAACGGTATATTTTACTTAATACTTCAGAACTCACATTTCTAATAGGAAATTTAAATGTAATAAATAGAAACATTATACCTACAGGTAATTGCGGGCTATAACCTTCTAAATAGCGAAATGACCTCATGTGTCTATTACTTAGTATAGGAAACATACCAACTAATACATTCAGTCTGCCTTGGCAACAGTACAGTGTAATCAAATAACACGTTTGCTTGTAAATACAAAATGAGAGAAACTGTTAATTTATTATGAAATCTTGAAGACTATATCCATGAATTGCTTGTTCAATATCTTTCTATGAATTGAAATCACGTCCATAAATTACCTAGCAATGAAGCTGAAGTTATTATATGTGATCGTACTCTAAAAATAGTCAAAAGCGACACGGAAGGTGAAACCGCTAGTAACAGTAGGAAGGTGAGACGCGCTAGTTTGCTGGCTAGCTTATAAAAAAAAACTTTCTTTATCGTCTGCCTGGCGCGTCGTCCAGTTTGTTAGCTTAATGCTAAATGTCACCGAACGCCTCCGGACCGGTTGTAATCGAAAATGTTTTTAATCGATCGTTCGACGCATGACGCATACTTAAGAGAGCTGTGAAGTTCATCTGTGTATTCCGACATAGCACTTCGTTATAACTTTTAAACAATTCATCAATTCACATTTGTTTCAATAATTTAAATAAGTGTTTCTCTACTCTTACCGTTTTTCTGCTAACTAAATGTGGGCGGACTTCAGCTCTTTGATTAAAAAGAACACGGATTCAGCGAACAATTCTTTTGAATTGGAAATAAATCCAATCAATTCATAATATCATAATAGTGTGTTAATAATAAGAGCCTGTCGATACAGGAATTCATAAACATTTAACAAATTACAAAACATTGATTACGAACCAGTTGTTGTATTTAACAAGAAATACCCGTCTGAATTAATCGATCCACCGGGTAAGACCACGCCTTTACAAAATACCGCTGAAATAACCGCCACCGTTCGATAGGATATAATGATTGAAGGTAATCGAAGGTCGTCGAATGTTCCTTTATTAAAACTTAAGTCATTTATTGCTACTTAATTGTATATCACATCACTAATACTAGTTACATATTATGCTAATTTACCATAACTAATCATGATAATACTTTCTACTCCCCTTATCGACAAGAGAATGTCTACAAACTGAGTTTATTACCGTTGGGCTTACAATGTTCTCATTTTACTACCTTAATTGCATTAAAAAGCAATGAAATTTGAATAGTTCCCACTCCAGCATATTAACATGCGTGGTAATGTACGCATGTTACGTTGTGTTCTCGTAAGTTAATGCGGTGTAAGGAAAGCGTTTATAAACATTACGAGCCTCAGTCGTGCAATAGTGTTGTACCTAAAAATTAACATTACTCGATGTTAAGACAACGTGAACCGAAGTACAGAATATTGTGTTATTTTTAATTATAAATGATAATGGTAAGAGTAGCTAGTTTTTTTGTGACAACGAAGTATATCATTATAAAAATTAAAATGCCAGATTCCCTTTGATGTAGCATCAATCACAATGAACTAAATCGAGAATCATAATTCTCGAAAACGAATCGTGTCTAGCAAACGTAGGTAAACTATCGTGTGATACGAGCGTTCGAACACCAAGCTCTATCGACAATCGAAGCATGGTGCGGAATTAACGATGTGCTAGACAAAGCTATTATTTATAATTCACAACTGCAAACATCCTTCGAGCGGTGAGCGCCACAGCTCAATGCACCCATGAGATTAATGCCATAGTCTAATGAAACAATTACATATTTCTTTCATTAATATGGCAATTAATATAAGACCAACATTTAGTGAAAAATTGTTGAAATTATAATTGAAACCGATTACTTTTATTGTAAATTTTCTTCTACATTGGACAGAATTGTCTGATTGGATCTGACATGACAATGTGCCCTTCATTGAATCACATCGATCGTCAATCAGACAAGCTAATCGAGGTGAGGCCGATTCAATGATTGAACTTAACCTTATTGCAAACACACATTTCAGTATGTACACTTTGTACTTTGCTTATTGTACTGAATGGTAGTGACGTCCGCTCCTGTTGGTAGCTCGGATTGGACTGCCCTGCTGGCTTGACACTATGACAGTAGATAACGGTGTTGCCGTACACTACACATTTAAACACAATTTCCGTTCTTTTATTTTTATTAAAGTGTCTAAGCAGTTTAATATACTATTGTTAAGAACAAAATTAATACAGTGCTGTAGAATTGGCGCAACAGCTGACAGCTGTCAATGTCACTAGAAGTATGGATAGATTGGCGCGCGTTCTAAGTCCTGACAAGAAGTGTTGCTCTGAGTTTAAAGCGACAGTATCAATTAAATAGGTTGTCTAAAACTATGTAGAAACTAGAAACCAATATATATAGATACCCGGCACCCGGCAGACTTAAAGGATAAAATCCGTCAAACATTCCATCGTTTTAGGTTTCACAGTGAAATATAAGCGTCCGGTTGAAGATTCTTTGATGCTGTTCTGTTTATAACGAGCTACAGAAGCACTGGTCTCTTTGATAGCAAGTAGGTGCGCCGCAGGAAACGATCCAATAAAACCGGTGCTTTCAGGTCTTAAACGGCGTCTTAGTACTATCTCTCTGAATCATTAAACGATTTTATCTTCCGTCTCATGGAAGCTGCGATGTTAGTACATTAGTGTATATTGAGGTCAGAAGAAAAATATTTAGCAGTTTAAAAAATATTATCAAAAATAATATCTGCGTTCTATAAATCTATATGAAAAGTTTACGTATCTTCCGTTTCTTTTTATTATTTTTGTTCTAGTATTGTTTCGTGGCATATCTACTTACGTCTTTATGAGTCATCAACGAAAACTAGATTGGGTCTTTTGATAAAACTTCATACGTCACCATAATTGAATATCACGAGTTGTTTAACCTTGTGCGGTCACTTGAATGTGTTCTTTATTTATTTGATCGTTTTATCTCATTTTAGTAAAAATAATAGTAATATTTTGGACGCACACAGAAGATTATTATTGATTCATCAAATGAAAACAATTTTCTAAACCGCATAAAATACATATTTCCTTTAGTTTCTGTTTCTGTGAAAAATATTTGCTAGTACGAAAAACCACGATGGTTTAATTTTAAAAACCAACAAGCGTAAATGAGAAGCTAGCGAGCAAGGGATAAGACTTCCTTTCTTCCACTTATCTTTATTACAGCGACAGTGGCATAATTAAGCTTAACGGGTGGGCATAAATTAGACAATTTAAGATATGACAGAACAAAAAGCTTCACGGAAACATTTAAAATTGCTTTACATTACATAATTTTAATTTAATGATACTTTGGGAGTGGAATCGTTGCTAGTATCTTCATCATTATCAGCCTGTGGCTGTTTACTCATAGACCTTCTACGACGCTTTCAATAGGATGCGGTAATCTACAATCCATAACCAGAGACTTTCTGTCGTCAGATAAATGTATAGTCACGGATAATCATGGATAGTCATGTGCAAATGACATTTAACATTCTCAATGAAATACTCTCGTCAAATTCAACACTGCATCTTCATTTTATGCATATGTTGAACGGCAAACGAAAGTTAGATGAATCGTAAGTAGAAGCGTCATATAGAAGTGGCGCAACTTTTGCTGCTGATTGTGTACACCGACTTATGCATATATTTATGTAATAGTTACGAGAATTGTGTTCACTCACTTTATTTGAAACTGCATATATCACGATCAGAATAGATTATATTAGCACAGCAAAATTACACAATTCTATGATTTTTATTGATATTAATAGAAGTATCATTTATTTAAAAATAAGAGATACCACATTAATCCAATATCTTGTATAAATCGTATTTTATATGAGGCCTTTAGAGCTAAATACCTACAGTGATACTGGAACGACATCTGATATGAGCTTATCGTGCTCTGCGAGGCGTGAAGACCCTCGAGATAAATGTCTCTAAAGCGGTCACCCACACGAGTCCAAGTGTAACAAGTGTAACTTCTTAATAGTAAAAATTTCTACTGTGAATCAGAACTAGATAAATACAGAAGCGTTTACGTTTCAATCTAATTCCATATATTTGACTTCTCTTGATTTTAATGAAAGGAAACATACTACTAATACAATATCTCCCAGTTACATAGATGAATTTCGACTGTTAAAGACTTGATTGTTTGAAAACAGTCCCGAGTTGAAGAGAGTTCTGAAAATCAATCTATTGTAGGTTTTGTTCATTCTATAAAATGTAATCTACAATCAATTGAGACAAACTTTCAGATTTCTTCCATACTAACATATCATAGGAAAAGACAAAAGCCAATTTTGCTTGGATCAGTAAACAGTTTAAATGACTATATGTAAAGAGCATATTTAGCAAACGGTTATGACAAATGTATACAGTCCATAGTTCGCGTCATAGCAATTCTTGTCACAATTCCAGTGGCGTAACAAGTTACATATATTTAATTTCAGCATGGAAATGTGACAAGCTCGTGTAATTCTTATATTGCGTGACGCCATTAAGTAATTTAAATGAAAGAAGTCAGACAAACGCGTTGGATTATTATATAAATTACTGGGTTAATCGTTTAAAGAAAAAAAAATGTTTAAAGCAGCAAGAAATCCAGATCAAGAGGAACTGAGCGACTTTGATATTCGATATTACAGTTCCTGTGACCGCATTGTTATTTTATGATACTACTAGAGTTACTTCATTGAAATATTTATCAAAAATCTTAGTATTGCTAGAATGAATAACAACGAAATGATAAAAAGAAATTTAAAATTACAAACCCTATTTAAAATCTTGGTTTTGTGTAAAACTATACAGGCTTAAGTTAAACATTAATTTCGTTGCAACTAACTTAGGATATTGCTCAGTATTCCCGAGTTTATAGTACTTAATAATAACAAAGTTGTACAAAGAGTAAATTTTGTTAACGTTGTGTTTAATACATCATATAATTGTAAAAATTTAACTTGGTAACAAATACAAATATAATTAGATAGAACTTTAACATATTTTCATTTCGCTGGTGTATATAACTGGCATACTTATGCCCTAAATGGTAAACAATAGTTAATAATTTAGGATACGTGACATTATTAGCCATGAGGCCATCGTCTACGTGATGTTATTGAAAAGGATACGATTGTCAATAATTCAAGTAATTATTTGTAAATTAATATTAATTTACTAAACAATTAACTAAATGGTTTACTACATAATGGTATATAAAGTTGTATTTTAACAATAATAATTGACATGAACACGATACTTGTATAATTTTCAAAAAAAAAAAGTAAGCTCACCCTGGATTTTTATCTCCTTATTTGGCAGCAGACCAGCCAATACTATTATGTAAAATGAAAGTAGTTATTTTGAAGAAAGAAAACATTTTTACAAGACCTATGAAGTAATAATTTCACGCAGTAATGTAGGTTACTATCGCGTTATGTAAAGCGTTGTCTTTTCGAACAAATGCGACCACATAAACTTTCGAGATTACATTGCGCCGAACGACAGACATGCTCCAGTTTTAGGTAATCGCATATGCACTTGTTATGCTAAATAATGCAAGTAACATCGGTCATCATTGCCCCAGTGCGTTACACAACGCCCGATGCGAATAAGGCGTGAAATTCCAAACTTGATTGTAGGTACTCCTTTCATATATTGCAAACATAACAAAAGTGAGATTAACATTTAGTAAATACTTGCTTTAGCGCGCGACTCCGTTTTCGTGGAAATAGAAAAAAAGTGAGTAGCCTATGTGTTCCAGACTATCTCCAACGTCTTTGCCAAATTTCATCGAAATCCGTTCAGCGGTTTAGGCCACAAACTCTCAGCCTTCTAAACTTTCACATTTATATTACTAAGATGTATTAAGCTTTTAACGTGTACCTGAAATCTGTAGTATTAGATTTGAATATTATGTCTATAAAGAATTGGCAAATGAACAAATAAACCAATCTTAATTTTTTTCTGATATAAGTTCTGTACTTTTAGATTTATTCTGTTAAATGTTACAAAAACACTACGTGCAATTCCACAATTACATCTGCCACACCTAAAAGTAGGCTATTGCTTAGCGTCACTGATATACCAACCTGTCACAATTGTTTTATCTGTGCTGATCTACAACATCGATGTCCATTTCCGTTCAATTATCTTTTCAACGTCAGGTGGATTTAGTGATTGACATAGAGCATACATATGAATGTAATGGTGATTCAAATCTTTTCTCAATTCACTATTACAATAGACTTAGTCCGAATTACGTTGAAAAAATAGTATAAAATGTAATCCGACTGTCTATGACGCACTTTGTCTATATTATTGATAGTTTTACTTTGCCGTATATTATTAAGGGACAATGGTGATTTAAAAATGTTTATTTAAGATTCCATACGTTATAAAATTTCTATATAGGATAGTTAGGTATTTGAAGATTATTTGATATCGTGAAGTTGTAGCTAACTTCCATAAATCTTTTATCTGCATTGTGATCGATATTTGGACGAAAAGGCAACCTCGCTGAATAGCATCGTAAACTGAAACATTTCGGTACCTGCCGCCGATGTCACCTGCCCCAAATGCTCAACATGAAAACATTTTAAACGAATAACTTCGTGTTTTAGAACAATTAATAAAGTTACATATTTTTAACATTAAAATACGTCTGTGATATTTACAATGTTGGCTTTGCTATTAATTTAAAATTTTTTAACTTCATTAACAACGTAGTACTAACATTTCTTTTCTGTATATATCAAACAATACTCGAGTACTTTCATGAAATTGGGTATTTAAGGTCACATTCAACTCACGTGGGCTTCAAACAGAACGAGGGAAGCCATACAAAAGATCCATCTGAAAGTTATTTAATTCAACTACGACGCAGTTCACGCTCCACTGGATATTTCAATTTACTTTTTATTTACATTTTAATCAACTATTTAAATTATAAAGAAAAATCCGCATCTGGAGCTGTGTAAAATTTGTTGTATCCAGTTTTTTAGAGTGGGCTATCATTGATGTCATTTCATCAGTGTCACATTGACTTGCAGATTCTGACCTAGATACGAAAGAACTGTAACCTAATTGAAGTAACAAATTACTTGATGCGTTAATTAAATACCTAATAACGTATTTATAAAATTATTTATAGACTAAAGTAAAACTAATTAACATATTTCTTATAATATAATATATTAATTTACTTAGTAATTACTATTATTTATACTTAATTAACGTCAAATAATTTAGCTTTTGTTAATTTATTGTTTAGAATTGATCCTAAACCTAACCTTTTGTTATCTTTGACAAAAAGAATGGCTGAGGGTATTTAAAAAAAGACGATATTAATATCCTCTATAATTCAATCTAAAATGTTTAAACAGACTTCTTCGCATTAATTACCAGAGAGGTTCCAAATCAAAAAAGTTTCACTTTCTGTGCACTCGTAGGCGTGACAGCCTCGAGGCGGTGGCCATACCACCAACCGCACGATTACATACTTTCCCCGTTTTATGGGAATGTCATAGGGAGTTGATGATATAATATCGAGAAAGCAGTAATACGACATTGTTATTATTTTGATGACAGTCTTGTTTTAAATGAATATACGGAATTAAATTTCACTGTTTTCATTATCATTATCGAACATAAAACTAAATTACACTAAATTGCCTCTAGTTTTGATTGCGAAGTGACATTATATCTATATGACAATAAAAAACATATGTATTTTTTTAAAGAACTGACTTGACAGTAGACTATGGAGTAGATACAATAGCTATTATGTGCAGTTTTTTGACCTAGGAAAAGTCTGTAAAAACAAGTGAAATATCACATAAAATTTAACCTAATACATAAAAAAATGATGGATGATGTTTTATATTTATACAAAAAAAAAACCCGTGTCTATTATCAAAGCAACAAAAATAATACCTTGAACATATCCTGCAAATGACGTGTATTAGCTGAATTTTGATAGTTAAAGTGGGTGTTGATGTTTGTCTGTGCTTTCATACCGCCCTCCGGCACAGTCAAACATCGACCTTACAACGTGCAAGTGGGTAGCACGTAGCATTGACACACATGGCCATTCTAGCATCAGCAATAAATCACACGTTAAACGCATTATGTAATCCGAATCCTTGCATATACCTGCTCTCGTAAAAAATGAGGCTAATTAAGAATTTCTTTAACCGTGTTTTGAGACTGGTTTAAAACTATGCATAACAATTTTTGCTATTGCAAACTACATAGCAAATTGTAACCAATGTACTGAATGTTTTACGAACACAATTTAAAAAAAAAATGTATACACAATGCATGCAAATCGAAAACAAATGAATATTAAAAACACAACAAATTATTCATTAACGTTGAAAGCAATGCGGGCTTGACAAAAAATAATGGCACGGTAGGCAGTCGCGGCAAATACTGGGTCAAGTCTACTTACACGTATATAGTATAAACGATTTCCAAAGCTAATTATAGTATCGGACACCATCATTGTGCACATTTATAGCAACTTAATTAATTGTACATCTATAGAGAATACTCAATTCATGCTTTTACGTAAATTATTTTATGATCTCCACTCGTAAAGCATATAGAAACAATAATAAACCAGGTTAGATGTTATTTGCATTGTGTCAATCAATACAAGGACCATATACTGTGTCAGGAATATCAATTACATTCGAGTAACGTAAAATGTTTTCTACTTTATTACTTACATTTAATCTTGGAGGCAATGCAAAGGCTAGAAATACAACAGAATGGTAGTAAAAAAGACATGGAATTGTTGAACAAAAACATTTTTCGTGCTTGTACGAATATTTTTAATTGCTCTCTTTGACTAGATGAAAGAGGACATTGTTTGATGTGAGTGCTCGTTTTGTTCTAGCAATGTTCCCGAAATAAATATTGTGCCAAAACAAATGAGGTCAGTCAGCACATGTCAATAACAAAACTCGATTGTAGCTTCAATGTTGTTACGATTAAATTATAAAATACTGTCGAATATGTGTCACTGGATACTAAGAAGAAAGACTAATGTATAATTCCTTATAGCTCTACTAGCTTTCGCCCGCGACTCCGTCTGAGTGGAATAAAAAAATCAAAAGGGAGTAGCCTGTGATATTCCAGACTATCCTCTACATCTATGACAAATGTATGTACCAAATGTAATGTATGATTGAAGGGCACAAATTAAAAAGGCAACAGCTCTCTTGTAAAAATATATCTGTAGACTGTTATTTTAATCTTTCCTATAACATTACAGCCTGATTCAATTGTATCGCTTAACATGTTTATAAACATCTCTAGCATAGAATTTCGGTTGTTAGACAAAACAATTCCTTGTGTGAAATATAGATTTGCTATTCTTATCACGATAGAAGTTCATCTGAATAGATTATTATTTTTCTTTCTAATAGATAAATGGCATCTTTAGACACACAACAATTGAATTATTGTTGAGATAAGGAAAGCTATGACAATCAAAAGGTTGAATATTAAAAGTCTAAAAATATTTTCAACCTCAGAACAAACAAGTTTTTGAAAACAAAAACCCATAGGCGTAACCTTATTCGATGTAATTAATAAGCAACAAAATGAAGGCTTCAAAATTGTACACCCACTGCGACTGTAATATTGAGGCATTAGAAATTACTGTCTGGCAATATAAACACGCAACGCAGACAAGGTCAAAAGTTTGTAAATTTACAAGACTCGTGCCCGGCTAAGATTCTACCGATGCTATGACAAGGTTTTTTTTTAACTATATCTACTAACTGAGATTAACAGATAAATGGGGACCACCAACTGAGCAGTAGAGATATGAACGTTAAAACAATTAAGTATTAAATCTATAATTTCTGTAGAATAAAAAATAAGAATTTAGTTGTTGGTCACAAAACTATTTCAAAACATTGCGATTGCATTCAATTGAAGTTAATAGAGAGGATAAAGCAATTCGTTACGCGAACAAATTTTAATGGTTTTGTAAGATGCATTTACATTTTTGCGCTGCTAACTAACGGCTAAACTGCGACATGACTCATTTAACGTACATTTCTTAATGCCACTTGCCCACTTATAACAGCCATTCGGTTGCTTAATGAAAAAGGTCGAGAGGATGTAGGCATTGCCACACTTCCTCTGGATGTACCAAAGCTAAAACAATAAATTTGAATAATTATGGTGTTATTGTTAACTTTTTTGATAATTCATGAATCATATGTTACAGACAATTCGATTAAAAAAGCCTACATGTCTCGTAGATTGAACATGACGATATTAAATAATTGCCTTGAAATGTACACCGAAGGGTTGCGAAAATCACTAGTGAGAAAACTGCAATTATAGTCATAGCAGAATCTTGCACTTAATTATATTCGACTAAACACAAACATTATCATTCATCAAGGCAGTGAAACAATAATCAGAATAGACGCTAATATCTCATTGTATGTCTACACGATACCATGACGTAGAGAAATTTGACAATGCACTTATAAAGAAAGCTGGCATCGAGACGAGGCGTGATTAAACATACGCGTTCCTTTCTCGTGGGGCCATTAAACGAGCGGGTTGTATACAAACACGCCAAATTAAACCGGATTTTAAATAGATCTGTCTGGTGAAGCGCACGAGTCGAGGAGCATAGCATATACATATGTTTAACATTAAGTGGACGCTTCTGGTTGCTGTAAACGAAGAAAGTGACATGGTGACCCGCTTGCGAGAAGCGAGAGTAATCATATGACGTCTCAATAGACAGCCGCGGGTCAAAAATGTCTGTATGCAGTAGGCGATGTTTGACCTTACACAGGGAACTTTTAGCAAAGTGATTAATGCCAGTGTAATTAAATATTATTGTAGATGAAATGATTATACCAAATCCTTTTTAATTTTGTGGGTTTTACTGAAATAATTTTGCATATAAAAACATTTTTGTTCACTTTATTACTTTCCAGATTGCAAAGTCCGGTGGCTTATTTGACAGCTATTCATTGGTCGTACTATATGACGAAAAGCAATTCGACATCGGTCCACTTTCGTAATGCGATCTAACAATGTTCGACAATAGACATGGAGTAACGACATTAAGATACCATTTTTATAGATTGGCTGAGCACATTGACCCAGGCAACTAGTCTACGTTGTATGTTATAATACATTGTCAGCATTTAATTTTTATAATAATTTAATATTTAAACAGTTAGTTCTTTTAATATATCAGCACAGTTTGTAGACATAGGGATAAAAATGTTTGTTATTTCAAAACATAGATTTTTGAACACCATTTTCATGGCTTTTATTAAATTTATACTTCCGGGGCAAATTATAATATTATTAAACTACTGCATTTCTTGTATGTTAATTAAGTCCTTTAATGTCTAATTAATTAAACCTCGAAAAAGAATAATTTGTTAATCAGTCATAGATTTTCTGTCAACCTGGTTAAATAAACATCTACGTTTTCGCAATGTAGGGTGACCCACTAACACAATTGTCAATTTAAAATTGGGGAAAGTGACTGACCCTTGCTGTTTCAATTAGCACCGATTCAATGTCTATCAAATCTAGAATCAAAAATGGAATGAATACAAGCTCATTCTCTGCTGGAACTTTGAAGTTCCTATTCGAATTTCAATGTTCTGTACACTTCGAGAAAACGTCTAAAGGAAAAGTAAATAGTAATTTGAGGTGACAAAAACTGACAACATATGAAAAGAAAAGAGTCACTTTCGTTCGCAAATCGATATCAAGGCATCATATCACATAATTGTCAATAACCATAACGAGATTTCAATAGGTCGTTGCATTCTGACCGATGAAGGCGTAAGAGCAAAGAGCTTGATCGAGTATTGATAAACACTTTCTCCGATGTGTCGGAGGTGAGAATGGCGGCTGATATATCATGAGGAAAGAGCCAGTCATCGCCGCAGGGCATGCTAATCATAAATCTACGTTTGCGAATTGCTGAATAAGATTTATAAATGTCAAAGTGATAGTAGGATATAACTTCTTCGTTAAGGATATTTCAATAAACAAGCCAGAGATACAAAAATATTAAAACAAGAACTGCAAGATGTGATTGATTTTCTACTGCAAGAAAATGCCGAAGCAAAATTCATATTGTGGGCATTATACCGAGTTTTGCCAGTTATTATTTCGTCTAACTTCACATCATAAAGTAAAATAAACAAATAGAAGTGCGAATGTGCTATGTAATGAAATAATAGGGAAATCTTACGCAAGACGTCGTAACTGGGCACGCAATGATTCAGCATACGGAAGTTATTTTGATCACATAAAGATTGTAAAAGTCGTGCATCGAACGATATGGATGTTTTGTGTAGTAAGCCTGGCGCACAGCCGTGACTGATCTATTGTCGAACTGTAATTGAATGCGATGTAGTGTTAACCAATGTAGTACAAAGGCTTAACAATGATCAGCGTAATATGGCCTTTTGTAGACGTCTAAAACTTATTCGTACATAAAACAGACATTAAAAAAAGTTACTCTTTAACAGTATAACAGTTTCAGATAGTGTCCTTTCATGCTAATTTTTTTTGTCTCTTTTCAGCATAAAACATGCAACAATTATAAACAGTAAAAACGTAAAATTGCTCTATGACGTATTCACTCAATTAATGTGCGTCAAGATCTTTATTGACCATACGTATCATGACAATAGAATCTATTTTAGTTAATATCAATAAATACATGCGTCATCAAAATTCTATCTATGTTACTATTTTATGATAAAACAGTTCGATGTAATGCACATTTGCCAAAACATTTACATAAAAATGTTGGTATCTCAGTGCTTAACTTTGGAAAACCGCAACAAATTCTAGGAACCAATGTATTTATTGTAATATAACCACCGCAACTTAGTATCCTTGGCGATTCGCCCATGCTTTTAAGATGTCGCTGTATTTCCTATCAGCCAGTATCCGTGTTTCTGTTTATGCGTTTAACGGTAACGAGCGAAAACAGATTTCTAAACGTTAGCCCGCATTTCCTGGTCGTCACACGCCAACCGCTGTCGCCACCTGCCGCCACCCATCACTGCATAGATTATGTTTATACGACTGGCTCAACAATCAAATGGATAACATGAAGAGACTCAATTGTGATCTAACAGCAGATATTTAACTGTTACTATATTGTTGCATTTATAAGGGAGTTTTTATCTGCGATCCGTAGAATTGCCATGTAATACTTAGCTACTAAAACTTACTGGTAGATTTCTATCCATACGAATATTTTAAAAAGATTTGTATTTTTGTATGCATTGAAATAACTCGAAAACTACTGGGCCGATATCCAAAATTCTTTCACCATTATAAAGCTACGTCTTCAGTGAATAACATAGGTTATATTTTTTAATTTCACGCAAACAAATACGCGAGCAACTAGTTACAAATAAATATCTAATTTCAAATATCTTTGAAACGACTAGAAAATGAATACAGGAAAATACAGTACTAGTCTGTTGTGATCTGCGTGATACCAGTTCATATGATCACAATACCGTAGCCACAGATATCCTTGATAATGATATGTTAAGAGACTTATCATGTTAATATTACATAAGCTTGCATGTGAAGCGTGATAATATACGATCATAACGCCTATAGTTAGCATTATAAACGTAAACAAAACAGTAATCTTCAAAGATCACTGAAAAGAACAGTTAACTATTAAACCGATTAGCTTTCATCCCAAACAGAAATTAAAATTTTTAACGTATATTTTTGAATAGTTGGGACATGTTCTATTTCATTTATTCGGATTAATGAAATATCCGCATAATTTCATCGAGCAACCAAATCTCGGTTCCGATACTACCCGTATTATTATACTGTAGCACATAACAATTACAATACATTGAGACCGATAATTCGTTACTTGCGTAAGATTTGAATATTGCTCAGAATCGAACACCTGTATTAAATTAGATAGATATAACCCCGTATTATTTCCTTGATTAAATTATAAGGTTGGAATACAAGCATACATTCGAGCAAACAAAGATATACCGAAATAAAGAGCAATACTTTTTAGTTAAATACACGATTATTTGGCCTTAGCAACGATTGTTATAAGATATGTTGGCAACAATGTCTATAATACATCAAGATCAGTAATGTATTAAATCAACAGACTATTCATTGCTATACAATGACGGAGTCACGCTATTGTCTTAATAAAGTACACGTGTAAAAATATTTACAGAGTCCGATGTTTATTGACACATCTCTTTCACTGAGAGTGAACCGACGTTACAATTTTCATAAAATTGGTATATCAAAAACGTTTTAGTCTTTAGCTTTCAAATTGAACTGATCTTCGACATAAGCTAGATGCAATAATACACAAGGCTATCTAGAATCCAACATAGAAAAACTGACGTAATTTATCCAAACCTCAATAAACGACGTGTTAAAATACATTCATATACAAGATCCATTACCTCGGGCACATCACGATTAGGCAACAAGTCATCACTTAATAGACCCGGCAGGTAACTAAACGAAGGTTATTAAGATATTCGATACCATCACGAAATTCTTTCGATGAGTACTGTGGACATACATTTTATATTTAGTGGGACAATCCTTTAGTAATTCAATAACATATGGAATAATTAGAGCTAAAAACATTTTAGAGAAAATTTATAATAACACACACATCTATTACATGTCACATTTATCCTAAATAGAGACAAAATAACTAAACCAGAAAGGCTTATTAAAAAACTCTCATACATTCAGGAAAGTGTATCGCAAATAAATATATACTATAACTGTCGCTATTTTCTTGTTGTACCTTTAAATTCTTTAGCGTTAGATTATAACAAGTTAAAAATTACTAATTTCCGTTATAAATCGTGACGATGGTAACTCTACCATAAAGATTATAACGAACAATGGATCAACGATTGCGTAATTCGCTCACCAAAACCGTATTTCGGACAACAGATGTTATCGGGGACCCGTTTCTCGGACGCTACCGAGTCGATCTTTCAGCTGTATGTCGATCAATCGAGCCGACCCACGATCTAATTGAACCTTACCTAACGTTGAGTAATGATTTTGAAACAATCGTAATGGCGTATCGATCTTTTCAAGGACGTACAACTGTGATTGGTTTTCACTTTTCGATTAATCGATTTTTATCTGATTTTTAACTAGTTTATGGAGATGTATCATTCGATATAGTATGTTGTAGTTGTGACTAAGTTTCATGATTTTTTGCTTATCAATTAACTAAACAGTATGTAATTTTTATAAGTTAGATTGGTGAACCGTGGAGACGTTATTTATCTGGCCTTTTCAGGCCGTAAAGGACAATTCCTGGCATACACTTCGAGTATATCAGGCAATAACACATGTCGACGACCGACATTTATATTATTCTAGAAATGAATATGAGCTGCTCACGCGATGCAACCTTTCCATTAATTGCCACTAGAGCTTACTATACTACGAGTAGTATACTATGGAACCCTACTTACTGCTTCTAATATAAAAATATATATCTCTTATATTGATCGAAGGTTGTCCCCGTAGCGGTTTCCAATATGATATCGTCCAGCCGTCCGGTTGCGGTTTCATTTTACCGCTTTAGTTGCAGTCTGTTTTATTTATAGACTAGTCTACATGTGACACATCAATATACAGTTTAAAATATAATTATTGTTACGGTATTCTACCATACTAAAATAATATAATCTTTCATATAAAATTGCAGACCCAATACACACATCTTAATTCCGAAAAACACAAAGATTGCGAACTTTCGAGTGAAAATAAATCAGGAACCCCCACGTGTACGACCAGACGGACTAAGCAAGACCCCGCATCGTATATTCACAAAACGAATGTTATATTCACACACACAATACTACGGCGCGTAATTAACTACTTTCTCTTGTTACCAAACTGCCTGCTGTTTACCACAAATGATCGTTTATTTATGGAGCCGTTTCAGAGCCTCCATTAACAGATCTTAATATGCAGAGATTTCTTTTTTATCGATTCTGTGTAAATTAACAATAACGTAAGACAGGAAAATATTTTTTTTAATAACCGAATATCTTTCATGTTTGTATTCGATTATGGCTAAAGGAAAACACATAATGTAAATATTTTGATTCACTTAACAGTCGCAAAAATAAGAAAGCCCATACAAATTTTCTTTTCTTGTATAAAGAGATTTATTCTCGAAGTAAAGCTTTGCCTACTTGTACTGTGGGGTAACTTCGCAAAGCTTTCGTAATCGAGATAAGCTATCATTTTCTCGAACACTTTCCCCGTTCAGAGGAAACACTTATAACCGTCTAATAGATGCTGACAACGAATAAGGATATGGTTAAGTTGAAATTGTCACTAAGTTCTCTGCGATAAGAAAACGTCGGTACCACGTAAACATCAATTATTTTTATTGCACGATTAGACTAGAAACATTCTGTTTCCTTTAAAAGTACATTTATAGATTAAGTTATGAAATGAGAAAATAGAACGCAACATGTTAATTAAAGAAACTATTTAAAAATCTGTTAGAAAGTAAGCCGGATGGACGTAGAGCGCGTGGTAGGCCGAAACTTAGATGGTTAGATGACGTCAAACGCGATCTTAAGAACATCGGCGTCAAGGGCTGGAGCAAAAGGCCCAAAATAGACAGAATTGGAGAATTTTACTGGACCAGGACCAGGCCCAGCCGCGGCTGTAGTGCCACAGATAGATGATGATTTAACTTTCTATCGGGAAAGTTTTGCAAATTTTGACAACAGTGTAGGCAAAAGTTTCTAGAATCCTTATAAGTTAATTTTAAATTACCATATAAGTCATCTGAAGTAGAGATCCATACCATGCAAATTTTCGTCTTCGGTCTAGAACCGACAGGACAAATCTGTTCCGATTAAATCCCGCTACACCTTTAATTTTAACTAATCTAAAACTGACAGTGTGTAGCGGACTTACAGTCGACTTTATTAAATAAAAATAATACCAGATAGGTGAAATGTAAACATCGTGAAAATCGCAATATCACTATCACAAGTAAAATCAATAAACACTTTAATTAAAAAAAAATAATTCATCCAGTGCATTACTTAACTTTGCCCATAAACAAGCAGAATGTCCGACATATTAATTGTCAAGTCATCACTTAAGTTACGTCACATAACTCAACATATCCGAATTGTATTAATTTTACATTCAATTCTGGTAATGGCATTATCGAAGTTTCCATTAAAAAAGTAACGCAACTTACGCAATAGTCAATATCGTATCGTATGAAACTTATTTAAAACACAACAAAGCAATTTTGTAATAATTACAAATTTGTACAAAAGATACTGTCTATCACTAACACAGGTGACGACGGATGAATACGTAATAATTATGGATTTCATATCAGACAGCTATATTGCGTATATCTTAAATTTTTATTGCACTATTATTCATTACCTTCATTCATTGAAATCCGTCAATCATCGGTTTATTTTTTTTTAATTCGAATGATAGAGTAGGTAAAGTTTAGGATTAGTCGAGGACTATATAAAATACACGTAAATATGTACATTAAGACAAAAACGCAACTTTTGTAAATATAGTACCTAGTACGTAAAACATGGTCATTTACTAAGTGAAGGAGAATTAAAAAATAAATAAAAAAAAATACTGTCAGAGATGAATGTAATGTGTAATCTGACATCGTATCGCATAAAGAAGTCGGGGAAATGTCATTTACAACGACGGAGAAAACAGCGAAATGGCGGCTTTACCATTTAAAAAAACGTTATTTAATTTTCTCAGAAATTAAGTTTCTCTTAAAATTAGGTAAAAATGATATTGGATATTGATCTTGAAAAATTATAAACAGTAATATGCTCTGATGCTATGCTGACATCAATAAAATGTTAATGGGAAAACAAAGAAATTTTACATCGTGTAAGAGTCGTATAAAAGTTTACCGCATAGTAAAGTTTTAATGGAAAAAGTTTCAAACGGCCTCTGGCAGTTTTATTAATTCAAGCTGCAATATTGTTTGCTTACATTACATTGTTATTTCTTTAATAGACACAATGACTGCTTAATAAGGTCCGAGTTCCCAAGACTATAAAATGTTTTGAACCATGGAGATGAAAATGTATATTAAAAAAAAAAAGTAAAAAACGGCCTGTTGTAGAAAAGACATGTGAAATGAGAAAAACAAGCGATAAAATTTAAACCCACCATTTTCATGTTCTTTGATGGGAAGCAAACTTTTTTCGTAATACGCCCCTTTCGCCTAGTTAACGGCACTGCATCCATATTTATTGATCACCAAAATCGCATTATTCTATAACATTGCGACTCTATCACTGATTTCACTAAGTAACAAAATTCAGTTGCAAAATAGATACTTCCATTTTGCGCTGTTTGCATAACACTATCGAAAACACAGCCATTTTAATATTATCTTACTAATTATAATTCGAACAACTACGATACATAGAACAGTACTTAGAACGCCGAAAACAGCAAGCGTGTCACAACACAAGCTAAACTGAACTTCGAATACAACCAAGGGACTGGATAAATTTTGCGATCAACACGCGATCCGTGGGCAAAGACATAAATTTAAGTCGATATCGAAGTTTCGCGAAAATATCATTGGCTGTATTATATCAATTTGCGCTATAAATCTCAATCGATATTATTTTATAAGGGCCGCGTTTAGCACAGGTCGTTGGAAGTGAAAACACAAGGCGAACGGCATGTCGGCGACACTTAGGAAATAGGAGCCGATCGGTCGCCGAGAGCACGGCAAACATTTTATTACAAACTTTATTAGAGAACCCACTTGATGGGTAAACGTGACTGACAAACATGTCGGTCTTCGATTGAAACCATTGGTCAATTGTCCTTAAAATCTTACTAGCGTTGGCCCGCGACTCCGTCCGCGTGGAATTGAAAAAATAAAACTGAGTAGCCTATGTGTTTTTCCGGACTATTCTCTATGTCTATGCCCAAATTTTATCGAAATCCGTTTAGGCTACAAACTCTAACAAACATCCATTCATCTAAATTTTCGCATTTATAATATTAGTATAAACTTTGATTATAAAATTTACTCGGAGGTCAATTTATCATAATGTTTACTAAATAATAATATGCCTCTAGTCCAAAGGTACGTAAATTAAGCAAATCTTTGATATAGAATAATCATATAACCGCAACTATGGCGCAGTTCACGCGAGCGCCAGGCGGCTCCTGGTACCCTGGTACGACGCGCAATTTCACCTTCAACATGCAACCTCGGGACCAATAAAAAAACCATATCTACTAACAAAAAGTTCACAACATACAACCTAGATTTGGTAAATTATTGCTTTTAAAACTTAATTAATCCTAACTTTAAATACTTAGTTTCCGGATGACGAATAACCTACCTACTATGTTATTAATAATATGTTAGTAATTGTTCAGCTTGATTGTAAAAGAACATCTTTTTACAGTAAATATGGTCTCAACTAGGATATAATAATAAAGTGACTGATGTTAGGTTAATTCAAGTTTCCATGTTAGAAGGAACAATCATCAAATCTATTCAAAACATTACAACACTTACAAACACTGGAGAACACCGGAAAATGTCAATTTTAAATTTAAAAATCTACCAAATAACATATATAACTAAGCATACACAAAAAGTAAAATATATAACAAAAAATAAAAACAACAGTAAGCTCAATTCTAAGTGAGCTATGAAGAACAGATAAGGCCTTTGGAGAATATCAAAATATCTGCATTGCTACAATATGTGAACAAAACACTACACATAATTAATACATAAGTGTGTGTGCTGAATAATTTGTGTCAAAAGCCTGCCCTAGATCACATTGTGCAGTCGTGGGATTCAGTACTTTTATTGTTCAGCTCCACATATCGACTAAATCAAATTATTAACAATGGCGACAGATCTTTTTACAACTATAATCAAAGATAATAAAATAAGGCAAAAAATACATGCTTTGTGCAATCAAGTGGTGTGCATTAAATTATTTTAAAGACTGCTGATTTACAATTTCTTTTTCAATAGAATACAATAATTAACCAACTCTTATGTAACAGAAATAATTTTATGTGATGTAGAAAATAAAATGTTTCAAGTGTCAAATCTTTTAAAAAAAATATAAAAAGCATTTTAGAACACACTGCATTTAAGATTCTATCATACTTCATGCTAATATCATAAATGCTAGAGTTTAGATGGATGGATGGATGTTTGTTAGAATTTTTAACCTAAAAGGCTGAATGGATTTCAATTAAATTTGGTATAGATGTAGAAAATATTCTAATTTAGGTTGCACCTAAGATGTACATGAAACCAAAATTGATGTCAACCATACCTAGTCCAAATATAAACTAGAAGTATATTAACTTTAATATAAATAAACTTTGATTTAAGTTTAAAGCTTACACTTGTAGCAAAAGCCAAAACATTTTTACAGTATGTGCTGTAGCATTAGAGATGTATGGAAAAGCAGCACATACTGTGCCGAACCTCCATAAGGGATAAGGGCAAGTTGATGATGATGATGATGTTTGGTATCAAACATCGGACCACAGTTTAACTTTAGCAATTAAGACAAAGTTTCATATTGGTAAATCATTACACTTTACAAGAGTTTATCTTTACTAAAGATTGGTATAAATTATATAAAAGTTCAACTTTACAATGTCAATTGCTTAACAAATTTATGTGAATTTATGTTAGAAGGCAAGTATTGGCCTTGCTTTTGACATGTAATGACTGATCCAAAACTTTCTAAGACAAAAAATGCTATAATATAGCTAAAACAACAGTTTTCAATATTAAAAATAATTTAATATTCATTGGTTACATATCTGCATATTTATTAAATATCTCTGTGAGGCTACAAAATAGACTTACCACATTGTTATAGTTGAAGGCTGCAGCTCCTGAAGCGTAAAACTCTCTGTTCGATTTATCGCTCATTATGTATTAGTGGGAAACACTTGTTTACTATATTGAAATACACACAAAAACATTATATCTTCAATAAATACACAAATTCTTCTTATAACAAATTTAAAATTCCAGAAACATTGGGAGCGTCCGAACTAACATTTCGATGCTAAGTTACAACACCCTCTATTTAAATACGATATGTAATATAAAAAAAAGAACAGAAAAATATACAATTTTTTGGTGTGTCTTAATAAATCTTTATTTATTTTAAAATTAATATTTATCAAATCCACTCTTGACACTTTACCTTGACATATTAATTGTCACAGATAAGAAATATTTCCAACGAAAGAAAATGTTCGGATACTCGCTACGGAACCAAAACCAGATCTATAGAATGCACACAAGTAAATAAAAAAAAATTATTGATGTAATTTGTTTGATTTTCTAGATATCTTGAAAAATTAGACCTTCAGAAACAAGAAAAACGATCAAACTTCTCTCCATCACGGCGAGTTTTGGTTGTGGCCTCATATTTTCATTTAAAGCCTTCATTGCTTGCGTCATTATCCACTCCCACGCTTTCCTCCTATGTAGCTTGCATACTATTTTTTGAATTAACTTTACATCTTAGCATTTGCTTTTTTGTCGCGAAAAAAAAATATTTAGGTAGTTATTAAAATAAGCAGTAATTTTTCTGTTTGTTTTATTTTATTTTATCCCAGTCACAATATACAACATCGTTTATTCCACCACATGTTTGTAAATAAAAATCACATTGCTGTTATTTTGCACAGGTTAGACGACTTTTGCATTTGTCCATATATTTTTTAACACTATCTTGTCCCATGCGCTCTTCTATAATTCTTAAAGATAAGGTGAAGACTTCCCACGCTAAGTCCTCGTCGCGGGAGAGTTCCGAAGGAGCGCAATAGAAACAATTATTAAAATATAAACCAGTAACATTATCTAATTCACCAGCTACTGCTGTGTAGACTGTTGTCGCTGCTGCTTGTTGCTGGAACCAATAATTACGGTTTATTACCATATCTTGGAAGCAAATATTAGTAAGTAGAATAATGTAATTAGTAGCTTTCGCCCTCTACTCCGGTCGCGTAAATTAAAAAAAAACCAAAAGCGACAAGCCTAAGTGTTCTTTCAGACTGCTCTTCACCCATGCCAAATTTCATGGAAATCTGTTCAGTAGTTTAGGCTACAAACTCTAACAAACATCCATCTATCTAAACTTTCACATTTATAATGTTAATTAAGATAGTAAGAAGATTCAATGAACAAAATGGATAGACTTACCATTGATTTCGTAAATGGTCTAACAATGAAAAACAATAGTCTAAAAAGCCACCATGATTTACTAAGATTAGTGTATACCATGTTGCCAGGATGAAGAGAGTTTACACATATATTTTTATCCTTCCATTCTTCACTTAAAATCTGAAACATTTGAATTCTTTTTTAGAACACAACAGGTTTGATCAATATTTTCAGATTTGCATTTCAATGTATAATCAACTTTTTAATTTTATTTAAAAATAACAAAATAGATCAATGATTGATAAAAATTAAATATCTTACCTTAGCTATCATAACCATATACAATTTAGAATTATTATAAGCCATCATAGAACTATATGAATCTCTAGTCATTGCAACACTCTGCTGTGCAAACACATTTTGCAAGGAGGCAAATCTAAAAAAAAATAATGTTCAACAAGTAAATAAAAAAACAAACATAATTTCTTTACAAGTATTCTGATTATCCTCTTTCATTTCAAAAATAGTTGTCTTTAGTTTGACTTTTTCGAGTTACACAAAACATTACTTACAGTAACTAATTATTTTACGGCTCTTACTCACATCATTCTATTTTCCGGTGATGGCAATGACCAGTTTCAGACCCTGTGGGGGTCCTTCTTCAGGGCGAGGGCTAATGATGTTGTATCGCGGTCGCGTCGCGCCTCGTGAAAATTATGACGTGAGTAACAGCCGTATAATAATCAGTTATAAAATGTCTCACAAAAGTTCAAATAATTTAATTACTTACAGTGTTAAAGGGTATTAAATTGAGGTACTTAAATGTCACACTTACCTATGAGATTCTGAAGATACAAATATTACTCTAGAGCCTTTCTTCAACAGTGGCTCCAATAATATAGCAAAATATAGATGAGATAAATAATTAACTTGGAATGTAGTTTCTAGTTTATCAACAGTCTCTGTGTAAGGTAATCCAAATACTGCTGCATTCAATATTAATATATCCAGATAACTAAAAAAATGTTTTGACATTAAAAAGTTTCTACTCAATGATATATAACCAGTTATATAACAATAATTACCATAGGTTATAAAATTACAGACCTATTTTTTTGGTCCATTTTTTTAACATATTGAACAAAGGAAATTATATAATACATACTCTGAAAATATAGTCTTTACAGTCATGGCACATTTTTTTACACTCTCCAATGATGCTAAATCTAAATGAATTGATTTCAGATTATCCTCTGATGCATTTGTTTCTTTGACAATATCAGCCATTGCTTTTTTAGTTGCTTCCATGTTACGGTTTGCCATTAGAATGTTACAGCCATGCCTTGCCAGTGACTTGGCTGTTTCATATCCTATGCCGGCATTGCAGCCAGTGATTAAGGCAAATTTTCCTGATAAATCTGTTCCATGTAGGACCTAAAAACATGCCAGTTAATAACCTTCTTTAGTAGATAACTGTTATGTCACTTTCTGGATACTTTATAATTAGGTAATTGTTAGGTTTTATATGCCCTCTTTTAACACTTTTATGTGAAAATATCAGATGAAGTTCTGATAATATCAAAAGTTACATTATAATTATAAATGTCTAATAAATAAAGATACCTGAAATGCGGTTGTAGATGAATCAAATCTTTGACGAAAATCATTAACATGCTTCTTCTCTTCAGTGGCGAATGCTAGTCTGGGATCTACATAGGTTTTATTACCGGTTTCTTGCTGAACGTACAAAGTTTTGCCGGTTTCGTCGACAGTTTTCGCCCAACCAAATGGTAAATCTTCTGGAATAAGTTTTTTGCGACCAGTTCTGGGATGAGTCCATTGTATTTTATTTGTGCCAGAACTAAAACAAGGTAATTCTAAAGTAAATAGCATTTACGCAATAGAAAATGTTAGCAAAATAAAAATACATACTTGACAAAGTAGACATTTCCATCGTCAGTTGACTTTTCCACCCAACCAGGAGGAAGTTCATCTTCGCTGTCTGAATCTAGGTTTTGCATATTGTAAGTAAGAGAAGGAATTCAGGTTCCAGATTATTTCGTTATTGTATTCAATGCAATTAAATGACGATGAATCAAAATTACCAAGAAATTGTTTGGTAGTGTCAATGTCAGTTTCTCATTGTCACTGTCAGATGACAGTATATCACGATTTGTCAAGACGGACTATAGACTAACAAAAAACAAAATGAAAAAAAAATAAACAATGCAAGAGCTTACTTCTAGCAATCTTCGGTTTTTCTGGGGTAGTAAAATTATTCTATAAAAATACATTACTTTAAGTAACTTTAAACAAGCAAAATTAAAGGAAATTAATAATATTATGGTTTGGAATTCTAATAACTACGCTGCGATAGGTTGTAGGAGTTCACTTTGTAGGAAAAGTGTGTTTGGGTATTAATGGCAAATAAAACACTAACTATAGTGGATTGGTTGCATGGTATATTAGTCGATACATTATGACGTCCTTACTTGTCTATGTATTTTGGAAAAAATAGTACATGAATGTTACTTTTTACGCGATGCAAGCTGTAATCTTAAAACTGTTGTTGTTGTTTTTTTTAACTAAAACACTAACTTTTATAACTTTGTGATTTCCATCTTCGTTTTGTTGTTTCTCTTTGATTTGTCATTCGGAAGACAGAATGAGAAAAATGCACAAACTGAAACAGAAATAGGTAAATTGAATATGAGTAAATTGAAAAGGAAACTTCGGCGTTCAATGTTACATACTTAATAATAAACCGCCGAAGATGTAGAAATTAGCCTCACAAGCCGAGTTTATAAGTGAACCGACTAAGTTAGAACCAAAAATCGCTCCTGAACGACCAACCATCATTGTCAAACACATGGCCATACCTCTGAAAAAAATTATAACATTTTGAGATAATACTAAAGAAGTATAACTTAAAAAGAGATAGTTTTGAACTAAACTGACCTTAGATGTGTCGGGAAAAGGTCTGTAGTGTATGCTCCAATAGGTCCTATTGCTAGCGTGGTCATTACCAACGCCTGCATTAATATTACCAGCAGGACACCATTCTTTACAAAGTTTATCAAAACGCAAGAGATACCGGTAGTGAAGAGAACTAAGAATATCAATGTCTTTTTGCTAATAAACTTTACGCTTATGCTAACTGGCAATGCGATAATACTGCACAAACAACACGCTGTTAGGCTTATGAGAGAGGTGTTGGTGTTAAGAGAGTCGTCACATGTCAGATTACGTATTGAATTCTGAGGAAGGAAAGAGAAAAATATTAATTGAAATTTACATATGTAAACAGTTTACATCAGCATTTGTTGTAATAAGTTTGGTTGCTTAAATTTAGCGATTGAACGGTACCCCAGGCAAATCGCGAACTATGACATCACAAGTAGAACTACCGTTCAGCCCACCGAAGAGGAGTATTCTATTGACAAAGTCTGGAGTCCAAACGTAGAGACCACTCAAACTGAAACAAAAGAAGATATCGTAAAATTTACTTGACATAAATTGCAGCACATTCCTAATTACCTCTCCGTCCTTATGAGAGTAAGGTAAGGTCCGAAAGGTCCCGTAAGGTCTACCTCTAATGGTTTACCTCTCCACATTCATTACTTAGGTTCTTGTTACATATGATCAATCCCTCCTCATAACATGCCTACACCTAGTTAACTTTTTACTCCTCAATTATGTAGGTAATTAATACTATGTTTTTTATATGCCCGTTCTTACTCACATAGTATGAACATTTTCGAAACCGGTCGTTTTTTGGCGTAAATACCGAAAGGAATTTTTGTTCTTTCTTAATCCTAATCTCTCGCTTAATACAAAAATCATAGATACGTTTTCTTATAGTGCGGGTTTTAGTAAGATATGTTTTAAATATTACTTACTTTGCATAAATTCCGAATAGCAAAAAACTATTAAGAGCTATCCACTTAATGTATGGAGGCTGCAGCAAAGGAGTTGACTGACTTTTCAACGAAGAGCAGAAATCGTAGCTATCTGTTAGTCTGCATGACTCTCTTTTTAGAGTTTTTATCTAAAAACATTAAAATTTTGATTAATAAATCAAACGAATAATAAATATTCAATATTCAGGGCCAAATAATAAAATATAAGTGCTAGAAAAATAATTTAAAGACTTACAGGGTATTCGTCGAGTGCTTTCTCCTTGTTTTTAAAATATATGATTTTCAATACATTAATACATTCTTCAATTTTATTTTGAGACATGAGGAATTTGGGACTTTCGGGAGCATCATATGCTAGGGTCGCAGCTACGATGAAAAAACTTCCATAGACTAATGTCAGTAATCTCCAGGGTCGAAACACGTAGACGCCGAAATCTAGCCTGAAGTCTAATGATAGAATGCCCCACGCCAACACTAAAAAGAGTTTAAATTTATTTTTAAATTGTAATATTACTTGACATTTTATCATTATAAAGTAACTAGCTGTTGCCCACGACTCCAGCCGCGTGGTATTAAAAAAAACAAAAGTGAATAGTCTATGTGTTCTTTTAGACTTTCCTCTACATCTATGCCAAATTCCATCGAGATCTGTTCAGCCATTTAAGCTACAATTTCTTAAAAACATCCATCCATTCATTTATACATTTAATATTAAAAAATAGTTAGATTAGATTAGATAGATTGTTGCAATATTTTTGACAGGGGCAAACTTACAAGGCACTAATGCGGAACCCAATATTTGTAGGGGATTCATAACCGATGCTGCCAAATCTCTGTATTTAGGCGGCAAAATTTCAGCCATATAGGTGTATGGTGCGGCCGCGATACACGATAAACTAAAATAAAATAAAGACTAAACAGATATATTATTACGTGTCCGATTTCGTACATATTAAAACAAGCTGTTGCCCACGACTTCGTCCGCGTGGTATTAGAAACCAGACGAACTATGTAAAAACTACGTCTCCTTTGGGAACCGAGCGTTTTTCGGGGATGAACCTTATCCCATATGTACTCCAGACTTTGTTTTATGTCTGTGCCAAATTTCAATAAGATATGTTGTACCGTTGCAGAATTATCGAGTAAACATTAAAATACAAAATTAATACATCCCACGGGAACCGTTACATTTCGGGTATAAAAAGTAGCTTATGTGTTCTTCCAGATTATGCTCTACATCTGTGCCGAATTTCGTGAAGATCCGTTCAGCCGTTTAGGCTACAAACTCTAACAAACATTCAATCATCCATCTAAACTTTCACATTTATAATATTAGTATGACTTACCACAATGACGCGAGTAGTTTACAAACAGCGAATGATATTAAATTTGGCATAAATGCAGATGTTATTGAAAATATACCAGCAAGCAGAGAACTGTAAACTAGAGATCTTTTTCTTCCACAGGTATCGATAAGATAGCCCCAGGGAAACGAAGATGCTAAAATACCTAAAAAATAAATGTTCAGTGATATTTTGTATAAATAAGATGAATCTGAGCCACCAACTTTCTTCTTTTTAGAGCTGTTGGTTGTTTGGTGTAAAAAACTCAAATAAAGTTATCTTCTTCACGTGTCAGGTCTTAACAGAGGTTGGTCGTTTAAGCTATTATTGATTTTCGTATCGCACTTATTAGCCGTGTGTATTTACTTGTGATAACTTATAGTTACTACACACTATAATTTAAGCGACACTAAGTTTTGGAGAGATTAGCTAAAATGTCGTTTTAAGGGTATAATATAAAAACTTACTTACCTATATAAGGTATAGAAGCAACAACTCCACGCTGAGTTTCAGTCATTTGCAAATCGCACTTAGCTGCAGGCAATACGAAGCCATATCCAAATGGTTCTATTACTGATGTTACTGAGAAAAATGCTAATAATAAAGAGTATTTGATGTTATAGCAACCAATACCTGGAAATTCATTGATATTTTATAATTAACAAGCTGTTGCTCGCGACTTCATCGATGTGAAATTAAAAATAATAAAAAATATAGCCTATGTTACTCGATGATAACGTAGTTTTTTAATGGTGAAAGAATTTTTAAAATTGACCCAGTAGTTTTTGAGTTACATCAATACAGACAAAATTACAAATCTTACCTCTTTATAAAATTAGTATAGATTGTATAAAATATGTATTTTTAATAATAAAAGGGGAGGGGGGCAAACGGGCGGCGCAAACACCAACGACGCCCATGATATCCGCAACGCCAAAGGAACTACAAATGCTCGCTTCTTGAAGACCCTAAGTCGTTAATCTTATTTGATATTGCAGCAATAAAAGTTAAAAAAAAAAACCTACCAGCTATATCAAGGGCTTGATCTAAGTCAGCTTCGTAAATACATTTTTCTTCTACCCTGCCAGAAAAGGTTCTTCCTTTCCATATTCCGAATTTCATTGTGAAAATTCGATGGTAGGAAAAATGTGTTTTTTTTTTATTTTTGCAGATAGGCACAACCGTTTTCTTTTAACGCTGTATATTTGTGTTAGTTAAAACGGGTTTGCTATCAAGGTTTTGAGGTTGAATAAAAATTATTAAGTAAAATTCATTCTAACTACTTTAAAATAAACTGAATGCTAGAAATAGATTAACGCCTAAAATTTAAGAACTGTTTAAGAATTGTAAGTAGGTCTAATAATTAATTTCGTTAATGTAATAAAAAGAAAAAGATCATCAATCTTTGACATTGTACGTGCCATATTTTAAATTTGGACAATTGTCGGTGTCCATCATACTTAAAGTTTTTAAAATGCATGTTTGAGGTACATTTCCAACTGAATATTTTATTTTCATTTGAAGTAAATACCAAAGTAGGACAATCAAATTCAATTTGATACTCTTTTACTCTTTAGAATGAATAATTCAGAGCTATATAAATGATGCAAGGAAAAATTAGATCAATTTAAATTAATTTTATTCATTAAAATTATCTTATCCTAAACGACTTAAACTAAATTTGTACATTACAGATTACATTTGTTTTAATTCACAATTTTGTCATTATCGCCTTTTTGGTCTGTTTTCCCTTAGAAGCCGGCATCAAGAATGACAACAAACCGCAAACTGAAAAAAGGTAAAACTATTATTGTATCGTATTATCGTAGTATCAGTTACTAATTTGAAAGAAAGATCTATTACATATTCTTTGTTAATTATAGTACTTTAATGAACATCTCTCTTCCGTACATTTGGATTTTCAACTTACACATTAGAAATCCTCCAAAGAAATAGAATGTCGCCTCACAGACTGCATTTAACATGATGCCTGCGACATTAGCACCGAAAACAGAGCCTAAACGACCGATCATCATTGATAAACTTACTGCCATGCCTCTGTTAACAAAAAAAAGGTTTGATTTAAAAAAAATCACGTATGAAAAATCCAGAAATTTACATTACAAGTTCTACGCCTTCGATATTCGTTGTCGTGATACTATATTCCAGATACTCACCTTAGATGTGTCGGGAATATTTCCACAGCGTAAGCATTAACTGGTCCAATCGCTAAACCGAGAACTGGCAACGATGATAGGAATATAGCAAACAAAATCTCTTGTGTTACCACGTTTATCAGTATACAGAATAAACCAATTATAAACTGTACTCCTATAAGTAAGTTTTTCTTGCCGATTATCTTCACGGTGCTGCTGACTACGATCGCAATGACAGCGCATGTTACGTTGGCAACAGAATTAATGAGGAAAGTCATCGTGTCCAGAGTATCGTCACATTCGGCAAACTCATCTGCAGTCTGAAACAAAAGACTCATTTTTGAGTTTAATTTTTATGCTTGCTGAAAAGAAAAGAATATTAGACTAAAACGAACAACTTCGTTAACTATACTAGAGTTGTACCTATCTTGAAATTTTTTAATAAAATGCTTTTTTTATATAAATTTTTTTAAATAAAATGAAATTATTATTTAAATAAAATGCCCTACATTTATGACATGGTTTAGGCTATATATTTTCACACTATTAAACTTAGGGGGTAAGTTAATTGTAAAATAACTTTCATGTGGAAAAGAGACCATAAACTACAAGCTACCAACATTAAGGAAGTAAGGTTATTTGGTAACGGTAATTTTGACATTTGCTATTGAGAATTTGTCAATTGTAAACAATGAAATAAAGATTTAATAATTTCATGGGGATAAAGATGGGAAACAGGTAATAATTGATAGTTTAATCAGTTTCAATTACAAAACATAATTTTACTTACACTATTAAGTCGCTGGGCAATGACTTCGCAAACAGTGGCTCCCTCGCCGTCGCCTGACAGCACTCGGTTCAACACGTCAGGTATCCAAACATTAAGACCATTTATTCTGAAAATTGATAGGAAAGAATAACCACAGTTAATAATGTAAAGTGAATTATTTAGTTACATCAAAATATACAAACCATAAAAGATGCTTTGTACATTAAACAATAGAAATTGCAAACAACTGGTAATAATACTCACGTTGAAAATAAACCAAAGAAGATAGTACTGTTAAGAACCATCCATTTCAAAAACGGTGGTTTGAACAAAGGTATCGATTGTACTTTCAATGATGTGAAGAAACCCAGTTTTTCTTTTTTAACAAATTCATCCGTCTTTAAGCTTTTAATCTGAAAGTTAACATTCAGGATGAAATTACTAAACCACACAAATAATTGGCATTGTCGAATCTGTAACTGTTATCATTTACACAATAGCTATAAACGCCAATTATTATATCCATTGCTATTTTGCTAACAATATATTTCCAGTGAGACAATAATAGAAAGGTAAAGTATCGTAGAATAAACTAAATCATTTTCTCCAGGCGCTATAAGCAGATAATAGAAGTAATACACTAACAGGATACTCATCAGGAGATTTCTTCTTATTCTTCGAATAGATAGTTCTCATTATGTCGAAGGTTTCATCAACTCTTCCTTGAGACATGAGATACTTCGGGCTCTCTGGTCCGCACAGCAGTAACAGCGCAGCTATTATAAATATAGAGCCGTATGCAATTGTGAGTAGTCTCCATGGTCGAAATTCATAAGCTCCAAAATCCACTCTGAACTCTAACGGTAGGATAGCCCAGGCAAACACTAGAAAACAAACATTAGTAATGTATTTAACATTTAGTGGAGAATAGATTAAGTTAGTTCCTAGTTCAAGGCAAAATTCTTCTTTGATTTGAAATTGTACAAGAGATGCAGGAATTTCTAAGTTATTCTGAAGTCATATGTATGAAAAAAACCTTGAAAGTATCGACTATGTGACTAATGTTATACTAATATATTTATAGACTAGCTTTCGCCGGCGTCTCCACCCGCGTGGTATTAAAAAAACAAAAGTGAGTAGCCTATGTGTTTTACCAGACTACCCTCTACATCTGTACGAAGTTTCATCGAAATAAGTTCAGCCGTTAATGCTATAAACTATAACAAACATCCATACATCTAAACTTTCGCATTTAAAATATTGGTAAGGTTAAGTTCAAGGTGTTCAGTTTGTTAGTAACGTTAAAGATACTTACAAGGAACTAAAGCGGATCCCAATATCTGCATTGCGTTAGTGACTGATAAAGTGATGTCTCTATACTTCAGGGGGACGAGCTCTCCTATAAATGTGTAAGGCACCGCCGCCGGAGATGCTATACTAAAAACAAAAATTTATAACTATACTAAAAACTAACTATTTGCAGAATATGACTTTCATAATCGGTAAGTGATGACCCAAATTCAAATTGTTTATGAGTATTTTATCATCCGCCATCATTATCATAATCATCGAGACCAGCATACTACACCTACATCCTTACACCCTACACCCTTATGATACGTTAATTCAACTAAGGGGCTCAGAGTCTACCCTAAGTTAGGGGTGACAAGGCTTTAGTAACAACGCTGGCATCACGATGTTTTCCTTCACCGTAAGAACGTCGAGTAAATTATATGAAATACTAAAATCGAACATCACATCTGTACATGGCGGGATTCGAACTTACGATCAGTAAATTACAAGTGAAGGGCCCTGAGCTAATGCCGATCCATATCCTCTTGCTCCATAAGGATTATTTAGATTAGTCATAAGAATGATAAAAACAGGAAATAATTGGATAGTTCCAGCTACTGCTGATTTTTATGATAAAGTAAAAAAAAATGACAAGCCAAATTGTAGATAAGATAAAACGTAGCAAATCAGGAAATAAAAATGTAATACGTATTCATTAGAAATATTTTAGAATGTCCAAAATTTATGAGCTAACAATTATCACGAAAATCGGTTTACATTGATGTAATAAAAATATATTAATTTTGATACCTTACCATAATGCCGCCAATAATTTGCAGATAGTAAAACTAATGAAGTTTGGCATGAACGCTGAGAGGACCACAAAAAAGCCAGCCGCCAACGAACTGAAGATCAGTGCTTTCTTCCTTCCCCGAGTGTCCACTACGTAGCCCCATGGAAATGACGTCAGTACTATACCTATAATAATAAGAAACAGAACATTTAAAGTGATGTATTTAAAAAAAATTAAATACTGCGTTGTTATGAAAGTATATTTATTTAAGTATAGATGGCCTATAGTAACTATGTTATTTAACTTTTAACATTATCTATGTTTTTTCCATTCTAATCTTGTTTCTTTGGCTTTTTCAGAGGAAGAAATTATTTTATCATCTGTGGTTACATGTAATAGATGTACAATTCCAATACATAGTAAACCTTTAGTAAGTATATTTTAATCTTAAAATGATTTAAACTCCGTGATGTCTAAAAATATGACTATAACGTAGGGTCCTAACGACATTTAGTTTACTTTAATTTAAGAACCTAAGGTGTGCACAGCACCTGCTAGTAAAAAAAAACTTACCTATGTATGGTACCGAGGCTAGAAACCCTCGCTGTCCATCCGTTATGTTCAAATCGCATTTAGATGCTGGCAATATGTAGGAGTACCCAACTGGTTCTACTATCGCTGCTATGAGGAACAGTGCCAACACTAAACAGTATTTGATATTGTACCAGCCGAGACCTAGAAGCATTCCAGTTTACAAGAAACAAAGACAAGCTAGATATCTATCTACACAATATAATAAAACCGACGATGTTGTTTGATCAAGCTTATCTCAGGGACTAGAGTATGTAAATCTAGTTCTTCTCTACAATAATATTGTTTATATAACATAAATAAGTAAGTTAATTATAATAAAAAAAATTAAACAACACATTTATCGGTCTTTGACCACATTATTGATATCTTCACAAAACATAGATACTTTACGTTCTTTCAAATCTATCATTTTTTTTACCTAAACTTAAAATTAAAACTGGTTACTACATATACTACTGTTTATGATAAGCATTTTTTTATTCCATTTCGTATTTCGCGGTTAATGTTAATTATGCTACCTAAAAAAAATATTTAATAGCTAGGTAATTATTTGGTGTACTCATCGTAAAACAGAGAAAATTATTAAGAAATCTTGGCGATTCGAACGTGTTCATTTTGATATTTGTACAAAGTTGCTTTGTTTTATCGATTTGTCATATGGTCATAAATTCACAGAGAGGGAATGCAATTCGTACATCAGATTTGCTGACTGACATAGAAAAATAAATTGTAATTTTCGTAAATAACTAATTATATTGGGATACAGAAACAATAGCAAAGATACTAACAACTTAACAACTTAAGTAGATACAAAAACATAACGTAATGACCTTTCTATGTATATGAAAGTTACATTATTTAAATTTACTTTAGATAAACGTGAAAGTACATAATTAAAATAGATATAATTTAATATAGTATAGAATTAAAAAAACAATAGATATAAATGAATGATTCAACATTAAAACATGTGTCCAAACCTGCGATATGTAAAGCGTGATCCAAATTAGCTGCATTTTCATTTTTCGTTTCAACAATCTCACTCACTGTATCAACTTGATTTCCATTCATCGTTTCGTTTTCTAAATATCTCGAACATTTATAAAAAAAAATCACAACAAATTAATTATCCACTGTTAATAATAATTGTTAATCTATGATACACACGACCGTCGCTAGTGTATACTTCTGCGCTGCTAATTTATAAATGTTTTGATAAAATACACAAAGATAATAAGCTATAAAGTTAATTTATCATATCATATAATTTAGACACGTTAATTCAAAAACTCAATAATCATTTTCTTTCCTTGTTGAGCAATATTTTTTAATAGAAATAGATAAATTAATCAAGGTTAGGTTTAATCTGAAAGACGTCCACTACTGGACTTTCTAAGCTTCAAACTCCCTACACCTTATAACAGTAACCTCGCCAACATTGTCATCGATTTAATAAGGCTATGCTTATTTCATTCGTGTTCAGTTTAAAGATGTAAAACGTCATGCTAATTTATGATTAAAATAAATTTCCATACGACAATGTTCTTGTTATCTCAGTTAATGAATTAACTGAGATAACGAGAACTTTGCTTAGAACAGTCAGAAGGGGGGCTGTTGCCCTAGAGATAACACAACTGTATTTAAAACTAGCTATCCCGCGACTCCGGCCGCGTGGAATTGAAAAAAAATCAAAAGTGGATAGCCTATGTGTTCTTTCAGACTATCTTCTACGTCTATGTCAGATTTCATCGAAATCCGTTCAGCCGTTTAGGCTATAAACTCTAACAAACATCCATCCATCGAAAATTTCACATTTATAATATTAACTAGTAAGATTAGGTATGAAACATACTTCCAATGAGGCCATATTATTGGTAGCTTTCCACCTCCCCCCTCTAGACCTAGCCTTCACCATCGGTTGGGGATTTCACTGTTGCATAGCACTAATATGATTATGTTTAATCTCTTTGGAATCATATTAGTTAAGTTGATTTTTTTAATGGAAAATCGGGCAAACAAGCAGCGGGTCGCTTGATATTGATGGATCCATCGCTTATAAACATCCGCAACGCCAAGGGAACTCTAGTAGCACTGCCGGCCTTTAAGGGAGTAGTACGCTCATTTTTTGTAGGCATACGTCGTAACTGCTCGGAAATACCACTGAGGACAGAATATACCACACCTCGGCTGTACGAGGTAGGAGGGTACATGAAAACCTCGTCGTTGTGGAATACCAACCATCGAGGTTACGATGGTATTTGGCACTTTATAGACTCGTGATTTTTAGTGTTTGTATATTAATGTGGTATTAAGTGTTTATGCTTTGTACATTTGTCCCTTACGAGTTTCTACGAGACAGAATGTGATGGAACTTTGGTATGGTGCTTTGGACGCCAGCAAAGATATGCGCGATAAAATATAAAAAAATGTAAAAACTATATTACACCGAACAGTATCTCATTATTATGAAATAATGACTAGCAGTTTTTGGTATCGATATTGTAGATTTCTTTATCAACTAGTGTAATGTAATAAGCATAATCTAAAAAACATTGCGATACTAGTGCGTAGAATCTCTGCCGATGGCTTCGTGACGTCACGTGTTAAAAGGAACAGATGAGCGCTGAATGCGGTCAGTGTTAGTGGTAAGGAAGACAAACCTTCCGCGCACAGGTAATATTGTATGTAATTTTTCATTGTCAAATATGTTACGGTAGTAAACCATGGAAATATAATCAATATTTACAAAATACATACATAAATCTTACTGGTATCTTACTTCTTTACTAATATTATAAATGCGAAAGTTTGGATGTTTGTTAGAGTTTGTAGCCTAAACAACTGAACGAATATCGATGAAATTTGGGATAGACGTAGAGGATAGTCTGGAAAACTCACTTTTGTTTTTTTTCAATTCCACGCTGACTGAGTCGCGGGCGAAAGCTAGTATGTAATATTTTTACATAGGACTAATTAATACGTCGCTCATCACTTACAATATTAATTACTTGTTGTTCCTTAAAAAAATCTAGTTTTAAGCCCATACCAAGAGGATTTCTAATTTTACTAAATAAAACATAAAATGAAATTTTTTTTTACTAAGACATATTTAATACATGTATTTACATGTTAATCGTTTTCCAAAGTTATTCGCGAAAGTACGATTATTCGCTGAAACGTATTACAAGACAAACTATACATGGTTTTTATCTTGTAACATTTTTTACATTTTAAAGAACACGTTTGGACTGTAGAATTAAGTATAAAGTAAGAAGTATTAAATGACTAGCTGTCGCTCGCGGTTTGGTCCGCGCGGGTTAAAAAAAAATCAAAAGTAAAATACATTAATAATGTAGCTTTTTAATGGTGAAAGTATTTTTGAAATTGGACCAGTAGTTTTTGAGTTCATTCATTACAATGAAACAAACGAAGTTATCCTATTTATAACATTAGTATAGATATAATAAAATTGGAGTGTCTGTTTGTCATATCAAAAGAAAAATTTCACATTTCGGGAAGATGATGTATTTGCGTTGTTAAAAACTAGAATCGCATTTAAATTTTTTTTTGTCTGTCTGTATGTCTATCCGTAAGGTGCATTTGTTTCACGTAATCTCCGAAATGACTGGGTCGATTTCATAGATACATAGACGGGCATATATAGGCTACTTCTTCTCTTAATATTGCGTGGACGAAGTCGCGGGCAACAGTTAGTTGATTATAAAAATACAAATCTTTCCACTATCGTAATGTTAGAAAAGATATTGTCGTCCTTCACATTTTCTTTGCATTTTAGGAGACAACAATGTGTTCCAATTCATGTGTGACGGCTGTCAAATTTTACGGTTATAGAATCACAGTCACATTGCAATTTTACATGCGTAATGTTTCATATTGTTTTACTTTCATGGTATTTCTTTTGCCGTTTTCTTTGTGTTTGTATTTACAATCCCATTTGAGTAATGTTTTTAATCTATCTACTTTTGACTAATAATAGTTAAATTTTATTTTAAAAATTTTAAAAGTGGTAGTGCCCGCTTTAACATCCACGACCACACAGAAGACAGGCGTGAAATGGTAGCAATTCCGTGTTTCGTCTGATGAATGTGGTGCCGGAGGCCTAATTTAAGTTCCTTTCCCTTTACCACCCTTTTCTTATAAGGAGAGGATGGGAAGGGGAAGTGGATTTGACGGTGGAGGAGATGCATATGCAGGGGAAATATCCTCTTTATATGCGTCTCCTCCTTCGTCGTATAAGGGTAGGCAACGCATCTGCAATTGCGGGATGTCTATGGGCAGCGGTCGCTTTGCCATTTTGGCGGATCCAGGTGGCCGCTTGCTCGTTTGCCACCTTATGCTATAAAAAAATAATAATAGCTGCCTACCTAACCTTTTAATAATATCCGAAGTTTATTTTAAAACATACTTCACTGTATAATACATGCTTTTCTTTGTTAGATTTTAAACTGCTCTTATCAGAATTAGTAGTATATTTGCAAACTAACTAACTTTAAATAAAGAACATGGATTTATACTATTGTAAGGATTATGACGTATGGAATTTTAATTGTATAGGATGATGAGACAAAAAGTAGATTGAGTATAAAAATAAATTTTATTCGGATACATTTTTTTATGTTACTTGACTATTTTTACATTACACTATCATTAGCGATAAATCACTATTCAATTTGCTTCGCTAAGAATTTATTCACAATTTTGTTATAATCATTTCTTTGGTCTGTTTTGCTTTAGACGAGGGCATCAGGAACGATAGCAAACCACAAACTGGAAAAAAATATACGTAATTAAAAAAATACAATAAACAAACAAAAAACATATTGTTTCTGAACTACATACACATTAGTAATCCTCCAAAGAAATAGAATGTAACTTCACAGGCAGCGTTCAACATAATCCCAGCGATATTAGCTCCTAATACTGAGCCCAATCGACCCATCATCATCGATAAGCTGACTGCCATACCTCTGCAAATGAGAATTATCATGAGCTTCTCGTATAAAGATAAAATTTCCTTATTTCATTTCTATGGGCCAGTAGTTTATTTAAGTCCAAATACACTAAGTTCTAACTGTACGTATGTAGGCAACGCTTTAACCGTACAGTTAAACTAACTGACTGTATATAGCGGGATTTAATTACATTTGTAAGTTAAATGGTAAATATATTTCTGTGTCAGTAAAGAGATTTGTTTAGGTAGTTTTTCTTCCTCTATGAAGCAACGGCAAAGCCGCCTACTTCATGTGAAATCGATACAAAGTTACTAATAGTAATTATCTAGTTATATGTGTTAAACATACTACTTACCTTAAATGTGTTGGAAATATTTCTACAGCGTATGCATTAACTGGTCCAATCGCTAAACCTAGCACAGGCATCGCAGACAGGAATATAACAAACAAAATGTCTTGCGTCACCACATTAACTAGTACACAGAAGAGACCGATAATCAAAAACACCGAGATAAGAAGGTTCTTCTTGCCGATGATTTTGACTGTACTACTGACTACGATAGCGATGACGGCACAAGCTAAATTCGCCACAGAGTTGATAAGAAAGGTGCTTGTGTCCAGAGAATCATAACATTCGAGAAAATCGTCTGCCGTCTACAAAAAAGAGAAGAATTAAAGCGAGTACTAATTTAAAGGAGTTGAACACACGAAGTAATCTGTCTTAAAGCCTCGTATCAATTTACATTACGTGATCCGTAGTATTATTATTCCATTCTTAAGAAAAAAAGTATCACTATTCATAAATATTCAGAACATTATGACAGATAAGCAAGCAGATAAGTAAAAAAGGGAGAACTCGGTGGAAGAAAACAGGAATTGAAAGTTGTAGAAGATTGGACACTTGATAGCCGTAGTTTAAGTGACCATTTTAAGAAATCTACATGTGTTGTCGCATTTTACTTTAGAATACACATGGTATTAATTCCTACCAAGATTTCATTGAATACAGTTAAAATAATACGTACAGTGTTGAGTCTTTGAGCGATAACATCACATGCGGTGGCTCCTTCGCTATCACCCATTAGTACGCGATTTAAAATATCAGGTACCCATATATAAAGACCATTTATTCTAAAAAGAACACACATTGTAAATTTAATTACTGTAAATTCTATAGCATGACGCAAATGCTTTCAGAGATGTAAACATTTATCTTACTAATCTTATATCTTACTTCTTACTAATATTAGATCTTACTAATCTTACTAAAATTATAAACGTGAAAGTTTAGATGGATGGATGAATGGATGTTTTTTAGAGTTTGTAGCCTAAACGGCTGAACGGATTTCGATGAAATTTAGCATAGATGTAGAACATAGTCTGGAAGAACACATAGGCTTTTCACTTTTGTTTTTTCCAATACCACACGCACAGTGTCAAGGGCGAAAGCTAGTTTTTATATAAATTGAAAATGACGCTTTCAACGATAATGATTAATTTATGGGCACTGTGTATCAAAATAGTTTTCCTACTCCAAAAATGAAATGAAATATAAAATCTGGAAACAAAATTCTTACGTCGCAAGTAATCCAAAGAAGATAGAACTGTTCAGAGCCATCCATTTTAAATAAGGCGGTTTAAAGAGTGGCAATGATTGTACTTTCAGTGACGTAAATAATCCAAGTTTTTCTTTTTGAACAGTTTCTTCAATCTTAAGTGTCTTTATCTGAAAATATCTAAACATTGCAGTATATATAACTTGTAGTATAAAATTAAATGCATTTTACCTTGTTAATAATTGTTAAGGTAATATAATTTACTGCAAACCATACGTAAGTAAAGTTTTATCATGCAAAGGTTAAATTAAAAAAAATGCTATTTAAAACTAGAATGACTTACCGGAAATTCGTCAGGCGATTTCCTTTTATTTTTCGAGTATATCATCTTTAACAGATCCAGAGTTTCATCATATCTGCCTTGAGATATAAGATATTTTGGACTTTCAGGTCCGCATAATAATAAAACAGCTGCTATGATGAATAAAGAGCCGTACATCATTGTTAGTACCCTCCACGGTCGAAATTCGTAAGCTCCAAAATCCACCCTAAATTCTAAAGGTAGGACGGCCCAGGCAAACACTGGAAAGTAATGTAAAATTGTTATGATTATTTTGAAAGTGAAAGTACAAATTGTAATCTGCAAGATGCTAATGCAAGATGATAATATAAAAAACACATACAAGGTACTATAACCGATCCCAATATCTGCATTGCGTTGGTGACAGATAAAGTGATGTCTCTGTACTTCAGGGGGACGAGCTCTCCTATAAATGTGTACGGTGCTGATGCTGGACATGCTGTACTGTAATACAAATAAGACTTCATAAATTGTCTAACAATCGATAAAATTAAAACCATTTACGAAGTTTATAACAAAGTTGACAACAAGAATCTTCAAAACGGCTTAGCCAATTTCGACGGCACTTTCACTGAAGGTTTGCTGACATGGACGGGCATATTGATAGGCTACTTATTTTTTTAATTCCGTGCTGTTAAAATAGTGACCGGACCGCTAACTCCGTAACGGGTGGACCGCATTCAACTGGAGTGTAGCTCGTAGAAGGTAAACGGATGGGGGAATTTAATAGACGACAATTTCTTTTAAGTTTGCGCTAAAGAAGTTTACGGGCGACAGCTTGTAGTTAATAAATTACAATAATTGTAATACCTTACCATAACGCCGACAAGAATTTACAAGCAGCAAAACTAATGAAGTTTGGCATAAACGCAGAGAGTACTATAAACACGCCTGCTGCCAGAGAACTAAAGATCAGTGATTTCTTCCTGCCTCGAGTGTCCACTAAGTAACCCCATGGAAATGATGTTAGTACAATACCTGCAGCAATGATTTAATACAATATATTACTGTTTCATAAATTTCACAAACATCTTTGAATTTCTTACAAGATCTGTGGAGATGGAATTATGGTATCTTATATTATCGTTCCTTACTTATTGCTTGAAAGTGGGCATAAACACTTTGGAGAACAAATAATTAGCTACGTGTTCAGGGCTTTTTCAAATAAATCCTTTAACGGCCTAGGTCCCTACGTACTATCCCTATAATTTTTTGGCATTTTTAGTTCTACGTGTAAATACATAATGAGATCCCTTTCACTCTCTTTGACAAAAAGAAGACTACAATGTATCAAAATTGACAATAATCACTCGATCACTAATATATGACTTGCGTTATGTCCGCCTTTGCTAGAAAACTGTACACGTACGTGTTGTAATTAATTATTGTGGTGCAATAAATCGGTTAGTTTTTTTTGTTACTACACTTTTTCTTTTTATCTCGTTATCTCTGAATTTTGGATAAAATGTGATACAATTTAATTGGTATAATATTGGGGTAGTCTAATATTACATTACTTACTACTCTTACTAATATTATAAAATTGTAAATGTGAAAGTTTGGATGGATGGAGAATTTGTAGCCTAGAAGGCTGAATTGATCTGGAAGAAATTTGGCATAGCATATTATACAAGATATGTGACATACCTATGTAAGGGACAGAAGCCAGAAATCCTCGTTGACCATCTGTTATGTTTAAATCGCATTTAGATGCTGGCAATATGTAGGAGTACCCAACTGGTTCCACTATCGCTGCTATGAGAAACAGTGCCAATACTAAACAGTACTTGATGTTGTACCAGCCGAGACCTAAAAAAATAATTGATGCGTCAGAATAAGGTTATTTCTATAATATCTTATTCATTTGTCAAAATGATTTAAACGCTAAAACAATGACGATAATAACAATGGTTCATTTAAATAAAGTTATATAGTTTCTTCAAATTGATCCCTGTTAGTAAAATATTAATACTAACCTGCAACATGCATAGCATGATCAAAGGTTGCTGCATTTTCTTTTTTCTTCTCAACAATCTCACTCACTGAGCCGATTTGATTCATTTTATCGTTTTATAATTAAACCTTTATATCATATATTAAAAATCTCACGATTTTACCTCATTTTTCACTTTTTACAATTAAATTTAATCTAACACATACAGCCGACCGTCGTCACCGTGTATTACTGCGCTTCTAATTTATAATTGTTGTGATAAAGAAGTGTAGTTAAGAAATATAATAATAAAAATATGCTTGTCATCATTAAAAAGCATTATTTATAAAAATGATGAGACAAATAATTTCCTCCCTCTTCTACACTCCTTACATAGATCAACTTATGTTTGAAATTTTTAAGGTTTATTCATCTATTTGGTACCACTACAAATTTCGTCTACTGTATTCCACTTCGATCACGTTAACAATTCACAGCAAAAAAACAACGCATTCTATTACAATCCTATACGCGACTGTCTTATCTTTCAGCTGTTCGCCTATTTTTAGGTTCATGGGGGATAAACATCGCTGTTCAGAATTTCCTCATACAATATATTTAAATGAGTCGTTACTGTTCAAAATCTCTTTACAAAATGAAACACGAATTATTATAAATGTTAATACTGTATTTATAATACTATGACAACATTTACATATTAGTAGATAAGTAGTTCAGAATGAGTATTGAGATACTATTGTTGTCCAAACATATCCACGAGATAAATGACCATTTTATTGAAACTTTACAATGTTAGATCCAGCTGCGTACTATGTTAATGTATTTATTTAAGTTTCTTAGTCACATTTTGTGTTTCAATAATACCTGTTCCATACAACAGCATGTTTTATAACTATTAGGCATCGTATGTAACCGTTTTCGTTTATCATTATTTAACTTATCTTTGATAACCAATTGTTGATTCAGTAATCCATCTATAACACTTTTTAAATCTTTAATTTTATTGTGTAAAGGCAACAGTTTCTGGTTGTACACTCTATCTAAAGTTAGTTGTAAATTTCGTTCATGTTCCGTATTATTTGTGTTGTATTTTTTTATGCTGCCTCTTAAATTTTTCTTATCTAAATCGCTGTTTGCAAATGTATCATCGTTATCTAAAACAACACGAATTATATAAACGATGTGAAAATCACCAAAGCAAATATAATGAAATCACGCACTAAGATAATGCTGCGAAAACTAAAAATGAGATTATTTCCCCATCACTTTTAGATACTAAACCTACTGATATATATAGCTAGTGATGGGCATTTCAAGGAGTGATATAACAAACCAATAATATTAAAATGATACCTTCATCAAATACAACTAGTTTATGTTTTGGGTCCTGTTTAAATAAAATAGATTCCTGTTTTGTTACTTGTACATTTGGATCTTCATTTTCTTTAGTCTTAGTAATTTGTAATAGTAACTTTTTTTCCTTGTCTATAGGTATTGATATTGGAATATCGTCTAATCTCGCTACTGTCGTAAATTTTAAAATATTATCGTCTCCATAACGTTCTACATCGTTGTTCGTTGTTTCTATTGTTCTTATAACGTTTCCGTCTTTTTCAGTATGAAAGCTTTGGAATGCCATATTAAGATAAATCGTATCTTTCAAATTACTATCTTTTGATAAAGAAAGAATTAAATCACGTTTGTCTTTTTTATTTGCATCATCGTCGACGAGCGTGTTTGATGTTTGACGCAAACCATTCGATTGATTGTCCCTTGAAGTGTCCAGATTGCTTACTGAACTTACCCCATCTTTTGAGACTTTTAATCCTGATTCTGTTGATGACTTTGCTATTAAAGATTTTTCATCGTTATTGATTTTTTCTTCGTCGAGTTCTACAAATGTTTTATCTGAATTTTGTATTTTAGCTTCATTTGTTGATAATATTTTGTTTAAGTTTATCAGATTTTCGTTTTCATTTAACTTTGTCGGATCGTCTATACTTAATTGGGATTGAATTTCACTTTTATCACTAACAAGCTGAAGTTCCCTTGGCGGAGGCGTCTTTACATGCTCGTTAATGGTTAGAGAAATATTTGATTCAATCTTACTTTTCGCATTAAAACTATCTTTTTCTAAATTGTTATTAACTGCAGTAGACATTTCTATGCGTTCGTTACTTTTACTATTTGCAGTAATATCGGTGTTTACAGAATTACCAAGGCTACTGGCCTTGGTAATTGGAGCACTTCCTGAATCGAAGTCTTTAGGTTCAGAGTTAAGATGGTTTTTCAAGGTATTATATCTATTTAAATTTCTCTCCATACTCTGTAACAATAAAAAGTAGTGAAATCGCAAAGGTACTTTGTAGAAGACTCTATATGGAAATAAAGGCTGTATTAAAGAGAAAGAGTAACTAATTATAAAAACGTTCACTTTAACATCAACTTTTTGTCCTGATACTTACGGTTAAACTTCGAGTTGCAAGAAGACTGCTTTTTATTTCTTTTAACAAGTCTGTACCTTTAGAATCAATGTCCAAGCTTGATTTTTCATCAGATTTTATGCTTCTTATGGTAGTTTGGTCGGGATTTGTATCGTGTGGCAAATAATTATCTGTGTCCGTTTTTTCACTAATTTGTAAATCCTTATCATCGGAAAATTGTACCTGATCCTGACTTTCTTTTAAATCAGTCAATCTTGTAAGGTTGTTGTAATCGTCAACATCTATATTATCAATAGGTGCTTTATCAACTTCATTACTCAGTATTGAACTATGTTTATCATTAACTGTTAGTGAAGAACTTTTAGTTTCGATTTCTTGTTGTATATTTGCGTTATTAATACTATCATTTGATATAATGATTGAATCTATTTCATCACCTATTAAAATTTGCTCTTGGTTTTGTTCTAAATAAGGTTCATCATTTTTTTCAGTTAAAGAAATACTTTTATTGGTATCTACATTGGATAAATCTGAATTTAAAATAGAGTTAATAGCTGCTAACGGTGTTATTAATTCTTGATTAAAGTTTGAGATATTCTCGTTTTGTACAAAATCATTATCAATGATTGATACCTTGCTAATGCTCTTTTCATCGAAAACAGAATCCTTTGTTATAATCAATTGTTTGTCAAGGTTAGTAATCTCTTTTTTGGTATCATTTTGTGTGTTGAAACTAAGATTTGAGCCTAAAGACTTAATACTGGACATCTCTTTGATTAATATTTTTTCCTCGCTTTGAAGTGGGCATTCTGGTTCTAATATGTCTCCGTTTTCTTCATGGTTATTGTCTTTTTCACGTTCCGTAATTTCAATTCCGTTATCTAATTTTGTTGAGATCAAATTCTGATCTTGTTTAAATGTTTCCGAGCTAGATTTTTTATTTATTATCTCGTTTTTATTTTCTATTATTCCTATACTGTTATTTGTATATGCAATACCTGTGTCACTGATAACTTTATTTTCTATTTTTAAACTTGCCGAGGACATGGTGACGGAATTTAAAGATACTTTTAATGAATTTGTATCGTGAGTATCACTGTGTATCGTTTTATTTAATGAAGTTAACGAACCTTTTGAATTAACTTCATTTTTTGTTAGATTCAGGGCAATTTTGGCGTTGGTACTAAAATCAGCTAAGCTGCTAAATTCTGTTGTTAAGTTAGTATCGACGTTTTCAAAACTTTTATTATTGCTCTGAATTGTTATTTTAGAATCAACAATACCCTCTGGATATGTATCTTCGTTACTTTTTAATACTTCCGGTCTAAATTCGTTCAAATTATTTTGATCTTGGGACGATGGTTTTACAAATGAATGTTTTTCTGCATATGATTCAGTTAAATTACTGTTTTTTTCTTGTAAACTGTTAATTTTTATTTTCTTTGGCGATATAAAATATGTTTCTACATTATCATTTGAGATATGAGAAATCCTGCTATTATTATGGTTGTGTTGAATTGGTTTTTGTATATTGTCCTTATTAAGCGATTCATTAGATGATATTGAGGGATAAGTGATAATCGAATTTGAACGTTTTGTGTTTGTTAATTTGACATAAGTAGAGTAAGGAAATTGCTCTTTCCTATCTGAAACGTAACTTATTTCATCTATTTCTTTTATATTCGTATTATTACTTAATGGTTTCTGAGATGCCACTTCGCTGGATTTACGTTCATTCGAGTTTTTATCTATTCTCGACATTTGAATTAGTTTCGGTACATAAGAATATTTGTCTTCGCCGTATGGTGGGTCTAAGCAGCCACCTATTAATGGAATATTGATTAATAAGTGTAACATATTCACCATAACATTACTATATTTGTTTTTTGATGTCATTTTTTTACCTGGTTTACATTCTCCTAAAATATCTTTGTGTGCACGCTTTCCCATTCGGCTTGCATCAGAGTTACCATACATTTTGGTCAAAGTGAAGTTTCGCTTGTTCATGTCGTTTATCGACGTGCTTTTTATCGGGAAATGCTGTTTATTATTCTTGTTACCTCGTTCTGGAAAGTCATTATGATCTTCCTCGGTCTGGTTTCCTAAACAACTACCTATTGGAGTAAAGGACAGAAAATCAGAACATGTATTACTAACAGATTTATAAAGAAAAAGGGTAAATTATATATGTAAAAGATATCTGTCATGGGCTGTATTAGATTTCTTTGTACTTTTACATTTAATTAAGAAAATACATGAATACTTCACCCCTTTTAAAAAATCTGAACTTTCTTTTATGCTTCCTTTGTTTATTCGTAGATTCTTCATGTTCCATTAAAACGTTAAAGGACATAATTGTTTGATCACTGTTGCTCAGCTGAATTTTTTCACTACTATACATTGGATTATCTTTATTTGGTATAGATATGACTCCTTGTCTTAAAATTTTATTTTGGTCTTTGTTCCGTATTCGTATTTTAACGTTTATTGGATCACTGTTTAACCCAGTAGACATTTGTCCTTTATTTTCATTAGGTACTGCTTCTATTTCGAAAGCTAAACTCTCGATAATTTGATCCATTACGTCATTCATTGTCGTTAAAGGAATTATGACTCTTATTCAATAATTTGTCTTAAGCCTAGATTTTTTACGACACAACCATTTTAGATTACCTGAAAATATTAGAATTGAACTGCATGTTTCGCTGTAATTACTGATAGCAAAGTTTTATTTACCTTAATTTTGTAAATAAAATTGTCTTTGCTCTAATCTACAATTCATACTTATTTTAATTGACATTTGTTTTGATAAAATATAACTCTAGATTAAACTAAACGAAAGTTTGACGTTTGAAATAATCATCGTATTTAAAAATTGGTTTATTGATCGAACAGCACAAAAAATTACAATTCATTTTCATTTATTAAACACAACTGAATACACAACGCGATTTGATGCAAGCTGATTTTCCCTAAAACTGCATTTGTTTGAACTATTAGAATAAACGAAAGATTTGAGGTATTGAGATTTCTTCAAACCTAAAGGAATGCATTTATTTATTAATTCGTTTAGCTTTACACGGAGAGGTAACATTTCCTTTTCCATGATTTGTTTAAAATAACTGTATCTAAGCGCAGGTAAAACATTCAATTGAGCAACTCTTAAATCTGGTGGATTCTCTTTATACGTCTTTGTATCTGTTTCAACTTCAACATCCTCTTGTAGCTTATAAGTTTGTGTTGTTAGAGTATAATACATTTTAGAATTGAAATAAGAGTTATTTTGGTACACAGTCTTTAACGGCGGTGTTGGATTATTATCAGATGCAACAAAGGTTGTTATTGTTGACTTCTCATCGAAAGTTGAATTCAAATTGGTCAATGTCGCTATTGATTGGAGTTTAACAACAGTGGAATCTGCTACATCGTTATCGCCTCCAGAACCCTTGTCCGTATTACTGTCATTACTAGGTCTTCTATTATTTTGAATTTCAATGTCGTCAGATTTTTCTGAAAAAAAAAAAAACACGAATGCGACATAGCTTTTAAATTCAATTTGATAAGAATTTGTGTTAAGATTTGAGACTTATTTAAAATAAAATGTTTTTGTCTCATGAAATACGTGATTGCAGATTTAAGATTTAAGGCACATTTAACAAAAAATGTTAGGGAAAATAAAAAAAAAATGTATTAACCTTTTTTGGCGCAATTCTTGTTTATCTTATTCCGATTCATTGTTTCTCTGTTTAAACGAATTAAACTCGTTTCGCGTATTATTTTCTCTTGTAGGATTTGTTTCACATTTTCTATGTTAAAGAAGTCATTTCCTTTCTTATCTAATTCTGTCTCTAAGTCCAGTCTGTGATTATTGGTTAATGTAATCTTACATTTTTCATTTTTTCTTATATCCGGTATTATTGTTTTAAGTATAACATTATCACTTATTATTCTTGAAACATCTCCTGAACCTAATTCAGTATTATTTATAGATCTCGTATGCAATAAATCAACACAGGAATAATATATCTTATTTTCATCTTCGTTATTTTCGGAAGTTGCTTTTCTAATAACAATTCTATGTTTCATTGGAACAATATATTCAATCAAATCATTCTCTTTCTTCCATTCTATTTTATCAACATTATCAACATACACTACTTCTGGTGTTATTTCTAAAGAGTATATCAATTTTTTTTCATTAATTATTTTAACCATAGGTGTGAACTTTATACGAATACTGGCAGTGTCCATGTTATCAAAGTCGGAATAACTGTGAAAAAAAATACGCAATAAAAATAAAATTTATAAACGACTAGCTTTCGACCACGTCTACGTCCGCGTTGAGTTAAAAAAAGGTATGTTCTTCCAGACTATCCTCTACGTCTATACCAAATTTCATCGAGATCCGTTTAGGCTACAAACTCTAACAAACATCCATCCATAACTTTCGCATTTATATTAGTGAGATTGGATTAAAATAAAAAATGTAATATTAATGCGCAAGCGGACACAAATAAGCCTTTTGGTAAGTAAAGACTATTCAAGAATGTAAATTAAAATAGTACGTGTATTTTTCTTTGAAGAGATATACTATTCAATATGATAAAATGTATGACGATGTACGTGTTGTCTCCGTACAACTACTGTAGAGCAAATTTTACATATTACAAAGTTTATTTTATTATGAATCTTATTCAATTTTATAAGTAGATGCTGCTACCGTCACGCGTAACAATATTATCTTACTAATATAACTACACTAGCTTCCGCCCGTGACACCGTTCGCGTGGTTAATGGTTACGTATTAATATAAAAATATAAAAAGAAGCATATGTGTTCTTCCAGACTATCCTCTACATCTATGCCAAATTTCATCGAGATCCGTTCAGCCTTTTAGGCTACAAACTCTAAAAAACATCCATCCATCCTTCCAAACTTTCACATTTATAATATTATTAAGATAGTAAATGCGAATAAAACATTATTAATACAAAGTTAGTTGGGATGAATTTGTTAGCAGGTAACTCCAAAACGGCTATAAGTTTTGTCAAAAGGTACTTTTGCTATAAGCATTAAAACAAGATAATTTTTATAGTTGTACAATATTCACTAATTTGAGTTGTTTTATCAATTTCTATTAACATAATAAGAGTAAAGCTTAGATATTATTTGTAGGTATATGTTAAATATAATTTACTACAAACCCGGTATCTAAAATCGATAGAACTCGACTATAGAAAAATGTTTACCTTAATTCTTGTAAGATACATCAAACGCGTTATAAATTTACTGCATAAAACTGGAAAATACTATAAATTTTGTTATCTTCGTGACATTTTATGTAAAATGTCAAATATTTCTCATTGTTTCCTTTCTGGTTGATAGTTAAATAATAAATAATAAGTATAGCGGTTCTATATAAGATAGTCTCATTCCACGATTCACTGATCTGAATAATTAGGCGATGTTAATAATGGATGTCTTTCACTATTATTAGTTCGAGATCTTTTCCATTTTTTATATTAAAAGGCGGCAAACGAGCAAGCGGCCACCAGAATCCGCCGAAATAGCGAAGTGACCGCTGCCCATAGATATCCGCGACGATTGTAGACGTACATAAAGAAGATATTTCCCCTTCCTATGCGTCTCCGCCACTGTCAAATCCACTTTTTCTTCCCATCCTTTACTCTCAAGAATTGGCGTCGAAAGGGAAAGGAACTAAAATTGGGCCTCCCGCACCACACTCATCAGACGAAACGCAGGATTGTTTCCACCTCATGCCTGTCTTCTGTGTGGTCGTGGTATTGCACCGGGCACGCTGGCTCATTCGTGCGATGTTAAAGCGGGCTCTACCACTGTAAAATTTTTGTCTCTCCTTTCTCCATTTTGTCGGTGGTGCTGGTTGTTGGATTATAATCTGTCCATTTATAGAGGTCAATGCCACAATCGCATTCTTCCAAAAGGTAAACACATAATGTATAGTCAGAGTACTGGTTTATTTTTTATTTTCCACAACATTTCCTACTGTACAATAATTACATTGCTATTTTAATTTCTTTTACAAATTAAACATCGATTCAGAAACGACACGAAATATAATAAATTATTGCTCCTATTTTTATCTATAGTCCTTAACCACGCAATCCTTAAGCTAAAATGTACAAAAGATTTTGTAAACATAAGAATATTAAAATAGAATCAAGAAAAGATTACAGGTTTAGAAAACTGCATATGAAAATAAATCCTTGGTTCACAGTCTGTTTTCATGTCGAAAAATAAATTAGGTAACATTATTATAGCTAAATAACCTAATAAGAGCATGGAAGATAAAATAAAACGTTATTTACTTTACAATTTTAACATCTAAAATTACTAATTTTAGTATTCACGACTAATCTAAGAGTAAGCTTGTGTTTTCAGATTATTTCTACTTTAAATTACAAATCGCAACTGTATTGCAGAAACATTCATAAAATAATTTACATTGCGACAGTTTTGTTCTTAGATTTTCTTATCAATTTAAGTTTTTTTTATAACGAATATCCGCAATGTAAAATAAGGTTTCTTGGCAGTTTTATTTTATACATAAGTAATACTTAAATAAAACTTAAAAGTCTAACTTCACTTATATTACATATTCAAACGTAAGGTTGTTGTTACCTTGACTAGATTCTAGACTAGATTTCTGAGATCAATTCGAAAGCCAATTTTTTTCTAAAATTTGTATATTTTTTATTATACCTAATCCTAATATTTAAATAATTTTAAATCCTAAATCAATTATATTAAGATAATTATTTACATGTTGATTTCTATACGAAATAATTACATTAAGAAAGTTATAAAGGCATCTCAATGATTATTGCTCATTTTATGCATTTATAAACAATGTTTGGTGCAAAAATTAACATGATCTAATTGAGGCTTTTGTACAAATTTGTGCTCTAACACAAATGTTTATCGTCCAATTCCTAGCTTAAGGTAATACAAAAATGCTATCGCAAATGGTTTCTGAATCATTCAAGATGTTTAAATAATTCAGTTTGACTGGTCTGTGTGACATTTATTTACAGTATTTAATAAAGTACATGATACAGCATGCTTGATATTTGACCTTATTTAAATTAACATAAAACCTATGACCTACTAATATTGCAAATATGTCCCACCTATTGTGCTCTACGCAACCTTACCCGTATTTGCCCTAACCTACTCGAATTTGTAACTTCAATCGTGCTCTGATTTGCCAAAATGGGCAAATATTTGCCGTACAATGACCTCATCTTGTGAATTTTATCTATACTCCAATAATTTTATAGATATTTATTGAAAAGATAAGGAACATTTCAATGTCAAAAAGAAGATAAGATTTTTTTTATGCGACGTACGTTGTCTATGAATCATCTTAATTTGTTGGCCCAATCCGCTAAGGGAGTGCCATAGACAAGAAACTGAACTGAATTATCTTAATGTGATGAGATCAGATAATAATGATCATTATGACAATTATCATCTCCCTGAGCTTATCCCATGGGTGTGTGTTCGAGGTTTTAAAAAACTATGTTGTAGCAATGATCACAGTTTATGTCTTTAGAAATTAACTAGATGAGGCCAATGTACTGCACCTTACGACTAAACACCAAAATGTTGACCCGATGTTACTAAAAAAAATACTTAAAAAGAGGTTGTTTTTTAGAAGCCGGTTAAATTTTTTAATGCGTATTAAGACTTTGTTTCTTTCAAACTAATGCTCTTAGACATAAAACCTTTTTTACGCGGTGCAACTAATATTTTTAAACGTACAAACTGCGTAAAATTGAATATTTACACTCTTATTTTTATTTTTGAACTAACTTTCATCCACGACTCCGTTGGCGCGGAATAAAAAGCGATAGCCTAAGTGTTCTTCCAAACTACTCCACATCTGTGCCAAATTTTGTCGAGATCCGTTCAGCTGTCTAGGCGGTAATTATAATATTAGATTTTACATTTTTGGAAGTGATGTTTGTTAGTTTTAAATTTTTTTGGTAACATCGGATCATCCGAACCACACCATTCCAAAACTTAAAACAACGATCCAAATAATTGTTGTTTGTGTTCGCCTTTGAAAGTATATTAATATGAACTTATCTACGTATTTTACACATTTAAAGATAATTACAATTTTCTCTTCAGTCATTATATGACCATTACATTACTATGTAGATTTATGCGTTGACAGAATATTTATACATATAGCTATTACGGCCTGTTTGAAATGAAAAAATGAAATACTACAAAATAATCTCGTGCTATAAATTGTAATCAAAATGTAAAAGAACAACTGATAGATTAACAGATATTTTGTACTAAATAGTTGAAAAGACGCAGATAAATGTATATTATCCGGATTTTACATTAAATATGTACAAAAATATAAAATATCGCGGAAGAGTTTACATTATTTAGGTATAAACATTGACTTACATTGTTCGCATATTCTTTAAGATATCCATTTAATATTGGCAGTGAAGATAAATTTGGTCTTACGATCAATATTTCTAATCACAGGCACATATTTGATTGCTTCTCTAACAGCTAAAAGTTTAAATAACTGTCAGTTTTCACTGCAGAAAAAATGTACAAAAACGTGGTCTCGGTTGTTTTAGAACAATAGATATGACACAATGGTCTTGGACCAATGGTAACCAACAACAAAATTAAAATTAAAAATCAATACATCGAACTAAACAAATAATGGAAAATATAAAAAAAAAACCCTTGCGTAAGCCATTATATGACTAATTGTGGCTGTAATTAAATTGGTTCAGTTTAATATAAAATTGCTATAAAAGCTAACATAAATTCTTGATATTACAGATATATATTTCACTATTGTACTAAAAAGTACGTGGGTGTCTGTATCTATATTCCTAAACTGTCTGTTCCTCAATCTCTACATAATTATTTAATCACACGTTATCTTATGCCTATATACATGTCTATATAAATACAAAAATTACTATTTACAAATTATTTCACGTTTCATGTACATATAAAATGACTAGATTCACTAATCCGTTTATGGCTCAGATTATGTACAATATTAAGATAAGAATACGTATTTAAATCGCAAATAACAGTCTTACGACTATTGACAGAAACGAATACGAGTAGAAGATGCATATCTTACATGCATATTAAATTCAAAATGCATTATGCAATCAAGACAAATGTTACCAAAAATATTAATTATATTCCTATCGAAAAACAATTGTAACTAGTTACTATGAAATTGTAACAACCGTATCAGACTAAAAATAGTTAATGTGGAACGAAACAAAAAAAAAATTAAGACTATATAAAACATTAGAAACACAAAAAATTGGACACTTTAACTTTTTATAGACACAAGGAAAACAGATATAAAAAATAATTGAAATAACAAAAAAAACACAATTAGTTAAATCAGTAAGTAACAATCAAAATCGTTAATAACTAAATCAATATAAAATCAAAATAGCCATTGGAATAAATTGTCAAATTGTTTCTACCTTATAAATTGTATTAACTATTCCTTTAAAAACAAAAAATTCTAGCGTTACTACCTATTGTACACATACAGCTATTCTCGACAAAAAGTCATTCGCAGAATTGTACATCGATGTCCAAAAAGTTCAGTAATATTTATGATTCGATTTCTTTTCCTTCGCAAAATCTCCACATGTCGTTATTATAAAAAGTTGATACAGTAAAAAAATCACAATACAATGTGGTGTAATGTGTTCATGATCGGACGGATTTATTTGTTATTGTATAAAAATATTACGGTCTATTTCACTGTCGCAAATGATAGCATTAATTTATAGTGAAAAGAAAGAGTTAAAGATATTTAAAGCCCATTTGTAAACTTCCGGTGCCGTGTGGTACAGCATCGCTGCCTCGCCTCGCCATGACCTTGAAGAGTTTACGAATGTGCATTAACCTTTACACAAATGTTGGAATTCTTCATAAAAGTAAAAGGATTGATTTAACAGCCATAGTAAATATAACTAAAACTGGTCGGTGTACAAGATGTTCTTATCAATTCGAATCCAAATTTTTTCAACGACTACCGAGAACGAAATCTTATCAGCATAACACTATGTGCTACTTTGAAAGCAAGTTCATGAGTTCCTCATAAATATCACTTAACTCTCAAAACTTCAACAGTATCGTGTCGTCCTGTATCACTGCCTTGCAGCCGTCAGATTGGTAATTACTGACGGTCGTTGGCGCGGCTCAGGTACACAACCCGGAGTTGTCGACGAGCGAACGGGCCAACACGTCGGCGGCGGCGATGTCGCTCACTTTGCCCTCGAAGTGCCCTCGCACGTGGAACATGAATTCCGCTTTGCCGGCGAACTCTTGCCTGCACATGAGACAGAGGTGGTGCGGCGGCTGCCGCTCGGGCGCGTAGTGCGTGTGTCCGTGTGTGAAGTACGCGCCGCCGCTGGCCTCGTTTACCACGGTGGCTGTGGACACGGAGGCGGTCGTTATGCCGTGCCCATTCAGTATCTGCTGGTTCTGATTGTGATGATGCAGCAACTGCAACTTCTCCTGATTCGTCAAATGGACTTTTTCTTGTTGCTGCTGTTGCTGTAAGCAAAATAACGTGGTCATACAAATAGTACATACATAAATAAAACTTTGAAGTATCTAAATTTTCTTTTGGATTACTCTACGTTTGTCCTATACATTTCTATGGTATCTTGGTACTTACTTGGTGCGCCTGCATCTTATCCTGCAGTAGTTTACTGTCTGGCAGATGTGACTTGGCGTGCGCGCTCCACTCGTCCCTGTTGGCGAACAGTCTGCCGCACAACTCGCATGACCACGACACCACCATGCCGGCCGCCACGCCGCCGCTCGCTGCGCTCGTGTGCACCAGGTTTGTATTCTGTCAATTTTTATTTACATTACGCTTTGTCGGTGGATGGTTAAGTTCTAAAGTAATAGTATTCAAAATGGGATATGTAAATAATGTTATGCTATAGTTTCTTAATTTAATAATATAAAACAGCATCTTGAAGTAATTAACAACGATAGTTTACTTTTTGACCGACTTCCCAAAAGAGGAGGTACTTAATTCGTCTGTATGTTTTTTCTTTTACTTTAAAATTAAGAAAAAAAGTACATTTTTTTATATTCCAATATATACATTTTATTGAATATGAGTAATCTATACTATCAGATACAAAGAACCGACATATTTGGTTGTTTTTTGACTTAAGTAAAATCGGAAAAAAAGACGTGCAATTTTTTTAGAATAACCCATGCAAAATAATACAATCCTCCCTTTATAATGAGACTTAAATGTCTTTTATCTTCATTTACTATAGAAACAGAAATTAACTAATCAAAAAAAGAAATAATAATTCATTTTTCTACGGCGAAATTTACGACAGATGACATGCACAGTTAAAAAGTCAAATAAAGCTTGACCAAATATTCCTATCAACAACGACATCTATTTCAACCATGCGTTGAATGTTTGTGAGATTTACCGTAAAGTTGTGGCCTGGTACCTGGCAGACCTGGATCGCTTGTTGGTGCGTGTGTTGTTGCTGTTGTTGTTGTTGTTGTGCCACAGCCGCGATTTCAGCTTGACTCGGCTTTGTATCCTCTTGCTTTGTTAGTTGCGGTTTAACGTCATCTAATTTTAAAGCTGAGAGATAATATCTTATACAATTATTGTGTAACATTACAAAACTCAAGTTTGGTTATTTAATTACAATTTTGGAAAGGTAATTCATATAAATTAGATAAACCAATCTATGTATTGGAAACAGGCTATCGATAAGATAGAAGACATTATAAGAACTAGAAAACAAGTGATAAGCAGCAATAATTGTCTGTTATATTTCCACAAAATACTTACGTGGAATCGAAATGGATCTCTTTCCCAACGGGGCAATATTGGACGGTGTGATGTGCTTTAGTTTGTTCATGTGCAGAACTAACTTGTCTCGACGCGCGAAAGCCTTGTTGCATACTTCACATACGTAAGGCTTTTCGCCTAAACATAAAACAATTGTTGTAAGTAGTGAAAATAACAGCAAACGACATTGAGTATATGATATTGTAGAAGGTTAAGCGATAGAATTAATCTTAACAATAAAGATTATCTAAAAAAAATACCTGTATGGATTCTCATATGTATCGTGAGTTTGTCTTTTCTTGCTAATCCTTTTCCACACACCGTGCACTCGAATGCTTTGCTACCTGTAAATTATTGATAACTAAAGAATCATCAATCGCCTCTGAAGAACTCAGATGGGTAGTTAATTGAATACATTCTATAATGGTGGGCTCAATTGTCTTTACTAGAGCTCTTAAAGGATTGAAACAACTATGTGGTCAAAGTTGTGAGAATGCAATAAAAACGGATAAGGCAGGCACCCACTCTTGTGCTTCTTTTGCACATAAAGAAGTAGTTAACTAAATTAATAAGTTTCTTGGCTTCATAAACTCACCTTCATTAGTGGAACTAGTAGGTTTGATGGCTGGGTGTTTCCTCACTACGCCAGTCTGCAGGGCTTTCAGCCTCGTCCCTGGGTGCATGGACCCGCCCTCTGCATACGGCTCCGTGAACGGTATTAGATTTGGCCTTGGGATGGTGTTCGTCACTTCTGGTGACCTGGTGAAAAAGCTTATTAAGTACACTCATGACTGTTCTTTGAACTGTTGGAATATAATCAAGTACCCACCAGTTGCCAAGACTCTGCAGCACTCTGACACCGCCTTCGAAGCCCATGCCCACATCATCTGGTACAGTAAATGTGCTGTCAGGACCGCCAGTGCTGGAGCTCACCACTGGCACCTTAATGGGAGAGTTCATGCTCGCATAGTGCTGGGTTGACGTCACAGTAGGCGGCGATGGATGGCCTTGATGAGCACTACTAGGATTTTGAGCCTGCAGCGAAATACAGAAAAGATAATTGGTTGTACACGTTTATGAACTAGCGTGTGAAGTTCTCTCTCTTAATTTAAGGAATTAAAGAACACTTTCACAGTTCCCCAATTCCCATTCGTGGATTTTAAAATTAGTTTCCATACAAATGTTTAAGGGAGATACGATTTTAGGGTCATAATAAATGTGAATATATACTCTCTATTGACCGCTGTGAGATAAGTGTGTATGTGTGTATTGATGATATCCAAAAATTCGATTGGACATTATGATACATACTTGCATTTCTTGATGATGGCGAGATGTATTAGTTGAAGCGTTGTTTTGCTGTTGGTGATGTTGTTGTTGCTGCTGCTGCTGCTGTTGTTGTTGCTGTTGTTGTTGCTGTTGCTGTTGTTGTTGTTGCTGTTGTT
>NW_013525270.1:1686437-1688858 GCF_000836215.1 Papilio polytes | reverse complement strand
TGCTGTTGTTGTTGTTGCTGTTGTTGTTGTTGTTGCTGTTGCTGCTGTTGTTGTTGTTCACGACGCGCAGCAGCAGCAGCTTGCGCCATGTGCTGTTGTACTGCCACGTGCGCTTCTAAATACGCGGTCTTTTGCGCTTCCGTCATCTTATCCATATTCACAGTGCCATCCTGTTAAATAAAATAATATTCATATTTAAGTATATTTCTCGTACGAGTTACTTGCAGTTTTATTTCTATCACAGCTTTTTTCATAACCTTCGTAGTTAACCAACACATTTAGAAGGAAATTTGCATTTTGTTTGACTATTTTTAGATCGTATTCTGGTAACATGGGGAGCAGCCTTCAATGGGTGTCTTCTATGCGGTCGGAGCCTCCCTAATGTCGCGCAAGGGTGGCCGCCCCCGCGGTGCATTCACCCCAGAGCGAACCCGGCTCCCCAGTTCCGCCGACTCTCATTCCGTAACACGTAGTCAGAACACCCTATGCTTAATTGCCTAAATTCGACACAGGGAAGGTTCAATAACCTCGCGAATCTCACGGCAACAATGTTATAGGAGGGTTTAGTTATTAGAGGGTCTTAGAATGTACAAGTAAGATGGAGAAATCTTAAATCTGTAAGAGAAATACTAATGCTCTTACCATACAAATCTTAAACGGAGCTTCGAATAAATGTTGCGACTTTGAAGCGCTTGTTAAGGATTTTTGAAAAATAGCGAATATTGAAACATTTTTGAGCATCGGCTTGGTCAATACTATTTTGATCGATAAATTTTGAATAATTAATACCAAAAACAGTGTGGTGACACATATTTATGTTGAAAGAAACAAACCTGAAAGTCAATGACAATGATCCGCGGCGAACAACGAGTGACACATGTTTAACTAAACAATGTTTTTTGGGTTCTAATGTAACAAGTTTAAGTAAAATAACTTTGAAATTTTTAGCATTGGTAGATTTCTATGATTAGATTACTTTTTAATTTTTCATACATTTAGTTGAAAATGCATGTCACGTTACAAAGGTGACCTATTATATGAATTATTATCTTGTAAATTCCTTATCACATTGTTTCTAGGACGATACTGATAAAATTAGGAATAAAAGGAAAATTTTAAATTAACACAAATTACAACTGTATACAGAAGTCTCCGATATGAAGAGGACTAAATGAAATTATTCTATTTCCTGTAGTAGTACGAGGTGTTTTGTCTAGTTATCGATTCGTCAATCGCATTGTTTAAACTATCGTCCCCTCACTCTGATAAGGGTTAGGCAGGGGCCCAGTCGTGCTTATCACACTGATTAAAAGCATTTGCTTCTAAACTAGGGATTGCGTGCCGAGTTTTGGGGTTACGCAAAATAGGGTAAACATGAATGACTTCATATTTTAACAACAACATAGATTTATACAGCTTTGGTAACTATTATAAAATGTTTTTTTCATCGAGTAAAAGTTTTTAATGGTAATTAAGGCTAAGGATTTATTTTATTCGAAAGCTTGAAAGTTATGTAAAAAGTTTCTTGAAGGCCCGGGCCTTGGGTAACTATTACTGTGGTATAAAGGCAAAGTAAATTTAATCAAATACTTAATTACTTTAATAAGTTATCCCAACCCAATCATTTGAAAACATACTATAGCAAATATTTAAATAATAAAATTAATTGCGTTCAATAATACTATCATTTTAATATAACATTTTTAACAGAAACAAAGTTCATATTGTGACTTACTTGTTTCACAACTTTTTTGCATCCAACATATTTTAATTTTCCTTAAATCTGTTAATCCACTTTTTACGAAATTAAGTGCACAACACGTTATTGTTACTTGAATGTTAAAAATAATAGATTCCTGTTGGTAAGGGAAATGATCTTGAAATTTAAGGCGGGCGCCCTCCGCGCTTCCTATGTACCGAGTGCAGCCTCCGGCCCCGAGAGTCGTGCATCGATCGCACTTTCCTCTTCACATTGCACCTGAACTTCAGACGCACTCCGTAAGGGCCGCCCTTCGAACGGAAGACGTCTGGCCGTGTGGCGCGACACTAAAATCGATCGCTGCTTCGATGTTTGCTTGCATGCGTTTAGTTTCACTTTTTATAGAAAATGCATGTTTTCTGATGAAATAATTTTGTTCAACTACTTACTGTACTCATTAGTATTACTAATTGAATAGAATTAATGCCTTTTACGCAAGTTTTAAAAGCTTTTTTGATGTCTCCCAATTTTAATCATATCGATTTATTTTATTACTACATTTATACGTATAACTAGTAGTTTAACAAAAGATTTGTTTTCTTTTATTATACAAAAATATCAAAATACCAAAATAAGATTAAAGTGATTCAAAGGAAAGGTAAGGATGACTTTATGATTACTATAGACGTGAGGTGTGGGTGGTTTGTGTAACGAGTAATATG
>NW_013525270.1:1682474-1686395 GCF_000836215.1 Papilio polytes | reverse complement strand
TAGAAACAATACATGTTTAAAAACGTTTCAATGTCATGAATGTAAAAAACTTACTAGTTTTATAATTGCGAAAGTTTGAATAGATGGATGAAATAATGTTTGTTAGAGTTTAGAGTTTATAGTAGACGACAGGCCGGAAGAACACACAGCCTTCTTTCTTTTGTTTTTTTTAATTTGCGCGGACGGAGTCACGGGCGAAAGCTAGTACAGCATATGGACAATAATAAAAATTTATTGTTTTGTTTAAGTTTATGCGTCAACGACTATAAAACAGTAAATTGATTGCTAAAGAAACTATCTTGAATAGCAGCATTTTCGTAGTAATGTTCGGTCTAGACTAACCCTACCGGCCCTTTTCTCTCATCGTAGGTTATATTTAGCGCATTCATCAGTCGGTGTGACGAGTGGGGAAGGCTTCAAACGTTTCAGTGCAAGTGATGTTCAGGCGGGGAGAGCGGGCGGCCGGGGGCAGACGGGGGGAAGTGGGGAGCTGTGTGGGAGGCAGTAGTAGGAATATCCTTCACCCCGCGCTAGGTCAGGGTTAACATCACCCCCGGCCCGTGACGGTGAGCCCCCGACCTTGGATTCGATGCGTGTTAATGCACTTGCAACTCTGCCCACCTCACCTCATCGCCTTATCCCCACCCTGCCTGGCGGGCGACATTCACATTGCTGCTTTACTCGTTATACTAAACGTTTACACCGGAATTACGTACAATCTTAGATTTATTAAATCTTTGCAAACAGATTGTTATAAGAAAAGACTTATGGGATGGACTAATAACTAGTATAGCATTGTTCATCTTTATCTATACTGGAATATCCCAGTGAGTAACAAAGTATGTTATATCGATTATAAGTCGTGAATAATAGATAGCCTCGAAGCAAAAAGAATCCAAAGTACATGAGAACATGCGTGGCCGGTATCCAAATACCGATATACTCTGCGCAGAGCACGTCCCCAGCCTTATGACCATCGTGTTAAAGCAGATAATTCATACAACTATTCGCGAACTTAAGAGATGGCTTGCACTCGATAAAGACTCTTTTTAACTTATTTATTAGGTTCCAAATTGTATGACTCAAGTGTTTTCTAGAGTGTAGTATGATGAGATATTTTGGACCTTACTTTTTATGAACTAAGATTCATATTTGCGCATCTAAGAGAGGTGGACAGTGAGTCAATACGAGACGGGCGCGTGTGGATCGATAGAGGGTAGGGCCGCGGTCCGTCGTTGTCGCCTTGTATCGTTAATACAGCACAATATCAGCTCATCTTTTAATTTACGATCTAAACATACTGTTATGCGTAATTTATACGTAAAATTTATAAACTTCGTTATTTAAAAAAAAATCAATTCTAATAATTTGGTAGAAGTCCAGTCTTAACAATTATGTTACTGATTCCATCTGTCTTTGGACATAACAATTTAAAAAATCCTTTACAGTTTAGCTTATTTGTAAAAATAATGTTATTTTTAACACGCTCATTGCGTAACAGGCCGATATCAGCCTGACGCGGTACTTAGGCTGGTGCGGACGACGAAAACTATGTCCCTCTCGCTAATGCGAAACGATTAACTCAGGTGTATACATTACATAAAATGTATACATTGTTTCCACAAAGTTATAGCAAATTAATCTATCCTTTGGTGGGTCGAGAAAGACCTGCCACGCACTAGCGGAAATATCATTGAGGACGCATTTTGGCCCGCCGCCGCACCAAATGAAGAAATATGATTTTACTTGAAGCAGTAAACATGTTAACAAGTTATATTAAGTAACATAAAAGTTCGTATCAGTTAGGTTGGCAACGCCCCAGAGCTGTGTATTGATCATACATCGCTTGTTGTTAAAAGGTCGTCAGTAGATAGTTCCATTTTCTTAATAGTCTTATGAAAGCATCATTTTTCATCGGTACGGTATCGTTTTACATATCTTATCTAATTATCTACTAGTTAATCGATTTATGCGTATTTATATCAAAACGGATAATTCTATAATTTCAGGGTTTTTTGTTTTTAATAAACGATATACTAAAAGATAAAACTTGATAATAAAAGGACATCCGCAAAAAATTTAGTATAATCAAGTATTTAAAAGTACAATGTTTAAAAAAAGAAGAAAAAACAATAATATATATCTGAAAACATAAATTAAAATACGTATTTAGATTATTTTAAATGTTATAGTAAATTAAATTAAACGTATTCAATTTTTATTATTGAAAATTCGTTTATTTATGATTGTTTATCTCATAGTAAAAAAACTCGTAACACTTTTGTGCGTTTCTGTATTTTTATTTTTAATATAGACATCAAAGTCCAAGACTATCTAAAACTACTGATAAAACATAATGCGAAGATAATTTTATCGATTTAATCAACAAAATTATCTATTACGGTAATAGTCTTTATCCATTGGTAACAAAATAAAAAACATACTTATATGAGAAGAAAGAGATCACATTTAGCGGATCACCTCTTATTAAAACTCTTATGCCACTAAATGCGACCGCTGTTTGTAGAGCAATGTTTGAGGAAGAAATGAGGAATGGTAGCTTGGTGAAAATAAGATTGAGTAACTCATCAGCTACACTCTTAACATATACAAAACTACAATAAAACACTAACCTGAAAGTTGATAGTGGATGTCACTATGCGCATGGATTCGGCATAATTCCTCAACACGGAGTCCGTCGCGAGGCAACTCTGTCGCCACTCGTAGAGTTGCTCCAGACGACCCACGCACCGCTCGCAGATCTTCTTCGGTAGAAAGTCGTCCTTGGAAATCTGCTGGATGGACGGTAATATCACTAATTAGACTATCTGAACCACAATATCGACATTCGAATTACTGAAGGCGGCTTAGAAATGAGAAATACCATATAAGATATGGTCAATAAAAGAGTCCTTGAACCTCAGGAATGAGGAAACGATACTCAAAGAGAAAGAAAGAGAGAAAGATAGACTTTTTGGGACAAAAGATCATTCTTTGTTGGATAATATTGTATAGCCATAAAATTCGCATTAATTAAATACTACGGAAATCTCAACCAGTTTAGTTTTAATGAATCACAATGTTTTTAAGCTTAGTGTTACATAATTACAGCTCTGAGCTTTATTGATTTAAAATATGTATTAAAAGTGTATAAGGTTTGCTAGTGGCCATTAAATACTTTTAGCTTTCCTTTACATTATTTAAAAGAAGCAAGAAGCAAAGCAAAGAATATATTGGAATCGATGTAAACATTTTTAAGTTATACAAATCAAATAATTGTATCTTTTCTGTTGCAATATTCTCTTTGTAATCGTAAAAAATAAAAAATCTACGCGCAAACGGTAAAAGTTAGTAAAACTATATTTTCTTATTATAAGATGCGCCATTTTCTTTTGCTCTACATCCATAAGAGGCTAAACATAAATCTGGAAGTTATTCAACAGGTATCGTGGGTTGATTAGCGCGGGTGTTGTCAGCCACCAACGTAGCGCCGCGTAGCGCCACGTAGAGCGCACGCGCTACACCGCTACGGTCACTCGACGCGACACTCGCTAGTGATATCATTGCACTTTGCTCTCAAATCCTCTGTTTTTACATACTATATATGCCACCTAATTTGTATTTTTTTATTCGTTAGCTTAATTAGGACAGGTAAGTAGCAAAAAAATTAAATACAACTCACCATAGTGGGCAAACAGGTCCGCAGTTTGAAAAGGATCTGTCTCTGCTCAGACTCCTTATCGAAGATATGGAGCCTTGGGCCGCTCTTGAGCGAGCACAACCGGCAGAGGTCGGTGAACGCTGTGAAGTTGAGGTCCTCGGGCTCGGTCATGGCGAAGCACCTGATGAGGAGGTCGAGAAGGCAGGAGTTGTCCATGTGTACGGCGATGTCGGGTGGCGGGAGACGGTCAGCGACGCATG
>NW_013525270.1:1679980-1682228 GCF_000836215.1 Papilio polytes | reverse complement strand
ATGACCTCGCGGATGGCGTTGATTCCTTTTTTCTTTCAAATGAAGATTCTTAATTTGCAATAAATTTTGTAAGGATTTTATTTATATTTACCGTCTATAATACTTAATAAGTAGAATATAAAGCATTTTTCGCACAAAGGACTTTGTTAGTTTAGTTTTAGTAATTCGAGTATAATTTTTTTTTAAAGCCACATTTTTCGTATTTATTAGCCTTACCTTCTTTTTTGTTGTGTTTATTTTGGACACTGTTTGAAAAAAATGAATGTGTTTTATTATGACACTGTCACTCATTTGATATTTCAAAACAAAACAATTTTATTAACGGTTACCATCTCAAAGAAAATTGAGAATAATCAAGTTTAAGTATTAAAAAACTATTTAGAAATATGACGATGTCGGTAAGCTCGTCAGATTCGGATGAGGAGTTTCAGTCATACTCTGAGAGGACCTTGGCTATCATTAAGCCGGAAGCCTATGAAGATACCGAGGCTATAGAGAATCATATTAAAAATCATGGATTCACCATATTAGCTGTAAGTAGATTCACATATTATACATGTTTGTTTGAGTTTACACGTTTTATGTCGATAGAATATTTATAGTTTCAACATCATTTGATACAACATATTTTATTATATATCATATAATAAAAACGTTGCTTCTACTACCATGTTGAAATTAAAATACCATTCATAACTTGAGAAAAGAGTTTCAACATTGAAAACGTAATAAGATTACACTCAAAGACGTCTAGATTCTTCAATTTCATTCTAAAACTTGTCACTTTTCTGTATTAATGTTATTTTGTATTCTTTTCCTTAGAAGTCACCTTCGGAAAAATGGCGGCTGAAACAATGATTTTTTTTTAGTACATTCAGTCCTTTTTACACCCTAAGGGTAGGGTGAGGTTTGGGGAGCTTGTCCCCTATTTTATTAAAATTACAAAAAAGATGAAAGCGTCGAGTTTTGTCATTATTTTTCATTTTGGATGTTCAAATTTCCAATAAGTTTTCTGATTTCTTTTGATGTGAATGTAATAAAATTAGGTGTCGGATATATAATGTTAATTAATGAGATTCATCGTAGATCGATAAAATAAACTATTACGTTAACCTAACTTATAGGTACCGAGCGTACCTCGAATGTGGCAGATATTTAAATACCAGTCAAAGCAAGAACTAAATTCGTATAACATTTATGAAACTTTCGGTTTCGACTGAAATACATAATGTTTTGACAAATATTGTCATCTCCCACTTTCTATTTGGTAAAAACGCGACAATACTATGTTGCAGTCAAAACGTACAGTAAACGCAAAATCTTTGTACACAAGTAACATTGCAAAGATCAATCAGCAGTCATTAAATCTGAGCTACATGGTATAGGCGGAGCACTCTGAGAGGGAGCGCAAAGAGGTCCGAATGGACGGCGGCGAAGGGTTGCGATATGCAAAACTCATATCAGCGCTGGCGGGCGCGCGCTCGTTATTACGCGTCACAAACAACCCTCGTGCCTAAATAGGGTTGACACTTTAAATTAGATCGCGGAATATATTTTTTTTAACTAAATATCTGATTTTCACAAAAAATATCATGCTTTATTGTAAATAGGGTTTTCGTATGAACACAATTTTGATTTTGTTTATTCTCATAGTTGAAAGATGAAGGTTATGAATAAACATAATTCTAGAACCTAGCTCTAATCATGCATTTTTAATTTACTGTTTTAGTTTCCAATTATTATAATAATTCGAAGAACCTGATTAGTAAAGTCTAGACCAAACAAATACCATGATATAATAAAAATAATAATCAACCATTTCACCTAATAAAATGTACAACCCTAGGCATACGATAGATCCTCGAGCTCCCTATCTCTCCGCGAGCGGTCACTGCTGTTATCTATGGAAACCATACAAAAAAATTAATTAAACATTCCTTTTGACGTTTGTAGTGGGGTGCACGCGACAGCCCTGCGCGCGACTCTAATAGGTTATTTCTATTAACGATGACGTGGAAATTGGCGCCTCGACTACTTCTAGTATACATTTAGACATCACTAGTTTTTACCCTTTAATTTTATAGCCTGTACTTAGATATTAAAGGGTAAAAAGTCCCCTAAACATATCGAAAATCTTGTTAAAAGACGCTTTATTTAATTTGCTTTTGATAATTGTAGAGACGAGAAGTACATCTAACTCCGGAGCAGGCGGCGGAGTTATACCGTGGACACTATGGCCGACAGCACT
>NW_013525270.1:1669465-1679922 GCF_000836215.1 Papilio polytes | reverse complement strand
AAAGTTAAGGATATATGTGGGTACTTTAAGGTGGGACGGACTTCTAATTATAAGTATTCTGCTTCAACACACGAATAGAAGAGCTTGTCTGACCTGGTCAAACTTAATATTCGATTTGATTTCACATTTTAATATCACAGTAACTATAAGGCTATACTTATACTGTTATATTAAATTTGAAGCTAGAAAGAAAGAAGCTGTTTTTTTTAAACAAAAAAATTAAGTAGCATGGAAAGTGTTACCTTCTTTTACAATTTTCGCACTCAGTTTTGTATTGATTGCTTAGAGATCTTTAGTGTAGATTTAATATGAAACAACACACTGTCACACCTTAAGTGACCAGTAAACGACAGTGTGCGACTGTAACTACCAGGATATCATGTATTGTAGAGTAGCGGAGGCGCAGGCCTACTGGCCGGACAGTTTGCGCGCATGCTACGGCCGGCGCACTAAGTACGGCGACTACTTCAACGCGCTGCACGGCAGCAAGGAGCACGCGGAGGCTTTGAGAGAGATACACTTCTTCTTTCCCAATAGTTCGTATGTTTTCTTAGTAATATATGAATAAACGTGTGTAAAACTGCTTTAAACCGGTTTAAAAGAGCTCACATAGCCATTGAGCTTGGAACCGTTAAGCTGCAGCTCAACTAAGTTAAGAGCTCACGGTAGCTGACAAACTGCGAACTACAACGATGGCAATTTATATTTACTCCAATTTTATTATCTGTATAGAATAGAAAATGAAGATTTAAATTTTATTTTTCAGTGATCGTTGGACCTTTACTTCGACAAATGCAGATAAATGATTACATACAGAAGCATTTGGCAGCAACTTTGGGGCCGGGGCTCGCGGCACTAACTAGGGAGAGACCCGCGGAGCCGATACTCTGGCTGGCGAACTATTTACACAGGAACAACCCTAATGAACCAGAAATGGGACCTCCCAGTCACGAAATACGCGATGATTATAGATGCCATACGCCCGTACCTTCAGAAATATAGATTTTTCATAACTGAACAAAAATTGTTACTTTTTATATTAATTTATGTTTTGTTTCTAGTTTAATAGTAAATTTCAAAAGAATAAATTGATGTTTTTTATTATTCTCTACGTGTACACAAATACCTGAATGAGGAATCTTGCATGTAGCACACATTTTTTACATATAATAATTGCGATGGCAACCCTGAGTTTTACCCGACTTCAAAAAGTTAGGTTCTCGATTCAATCGGTAAGATTATAACTTCGGTTTGGTCACAGTTAAAAAAAAACATACAGTAGTTTCTGAGTTCAAAAAGCTTACTGAAAATTCAGATATTTTTGGTTTGAAATTGGTTTTCGTTTTTATTAATGTACATTTTCCTTCATGCTCAGATTTTTACTTAGTTTTTGGATGTAAATAAAATAAAGAAACAATTTAACTCCCAAACTTTATTTAACACGGTTACAAAAACTGTTATCACAGGCTAACGTGTGTCAACTAATAAATTTCATTGAATATGTAGCAAATAACCGTAGAAATGATTAAATTTCCTTACGTCTATACAAAAATGAACTTTACGTCACAACAAAATATTCACTGAGAGACTTAACACTATTTAATTGTTCACATTTAAAATAAAAAATTGGAAAACATCGAATTAGTAACCGATTACAAAGACATTTATTACATTTGGTAAATAATTAATATTAGAGATTACGAATATCCTCCTGAAGCCCATAGAGAACTGCTACAACCTGAAAATTAAAGTTTTTGTTACAAATTGTTAAATATAATTCTTAGGCGCAAATCTTAATACAAGTCTAATGTTAAAATACTGTTTATGAAAACAATGTATTTTTATTGTATAATGTGGTAAAAAAGTGTCTACTTGAAATCGCTAAAATAGCGAAATGACCTCTGCCCAGACATTTTCATTAGCAGATGCCTTGTCTATTATTTCTCCTTTTTATTGAGGGGATATGTCCCTTTCCTTCTCCCATCTCTTATTACGCTAAATCCACGTCCCCCTTCTCAATATTTCCTTATGTAAAAAGGGGAACATTAGAGATCAGAATCGCAGGAACGCGAAAAATCATAAAATTTGTCGTATAAAAACCAAAGAAATTCAAAATATAGAGTAGGCATGGCATACACATTTCACTTTAAACATTTTTCACATGATCTTGGTTCTTCAAACCCGTATCAATGTAATTAATTGTATTTAAATTAAGTAACAAAACATGGAAGTTATTATAATTTTGCAATACAAGGACACGAGATGGCGTACTAATCTTAACAACTGATATATTACCTGTCAGAGAAATTACCGACGAAAATTGTTTGGTCACTATGCCAAGTCTATCATCATCACCAGCTCACTATACGTCCCCACTAAGGGGCTCGGAACCTTCCCTAAAGTTAGGGTGGCTAGGCCATAGTCAACCACACTGCCCAAGTGTGGGTTGGTTGACTTCACACATATCTTTGAATTTCTTCTCAGATATGTGCAGGTTGCATCACGATTTTTTCCTTCACCGTAAGAACTTCGGGTAAATTTAGTACTTATAAAAATTCGAAAAATCGAAAATCACATTGGTACTGCGGGATTCGAACCCAAGACCTGTAGATTACAAGTCAAGTGTTTATACCACTGAGCCACCGACGCTCTAATCTGAATATTTCTTAAATGTCTTTGGCTGGTGACGATGATTTCTTAAATGTTTTTGGCTGTTGATGATGGTAATGATTATTTTTTTTAGTAGAAAAGGTTATACTTACTCAGTTGTGTGCAGGCTGCATGTGCACGTATGCCGCGCTGCGCTCGGAGCAGAGGCCGATTTTCTCGCAGACGCCCTTCGTGCCGAGATCCTCAATCAGGTGGATGATGCTGTCTCCGTACACCTCCATCAGCGTGTGGCACTGCAATAATATTTTATTTATACTTAAAAGCCAGCCAGACGGAGACAATGTAATTTTAAAAAGAAAAATAACAGTAAATTTTATTTCCAGTTACATTTCTTTTTTGTTCATAGTTTGTTAGTAACCGAAAAACCTTAATGCCTATGGTAGTTTACATACATCTAAATCTATACTATTATAATAAAGCGAAAACACACACTTCTTTGTTGCCTAGGATGTCAGTAATTGCAGCATATTTTTGAATAATTCTTTTTTTAATTAAAAGCCCTACACTTTCGTCACGCTTTAGGCTATATATTTTCACGCCATTAAACTTAGGGGGTAAATATTTTGGATAAAAACTCTAATGTGGAAAAGATACCAAAACTGCCAACATCAAGAAAGAAAGATTGCTATGGTTTGTGATGTCATTTTGACATTTGCTATTGATTATTTGACAAATGTAAACATTATAATAAAATTTTCATAATTTCATGCGGATGATGCCGCAGGGAAACAGCTAGTATTATTATAAAATGTACAATTATCGCCTGTCACGTGCAGCTTTATGCAGTGATTACTCAGAAATGTAACTAATATTATAAATGCGAAAGTTTAGATAGATTGGTGTTTGTAAGAGTTTGCCGCCTAAAAGACAGAACGGATCTTGATGAAATTTGGTATAGACGAAAATTGGAAGAATTCATACGATTGGGATTTAAAAAAAATGTTTACATTAATGATAATTTCAAAATTAAAATGTATAAATGACTACAAGACCTTTTCCATTAGCTAACGGTATTTTTAAGCCAATGGAAAAGATACTATGGAAATTTTGTTTTTAGCTTATACTTTTTAATCCTTTCCCGCATAGAAATGTCTCCCAATTTATTCACCCTAGAGCATCGAAAACGATCCTTCAATGGCTCGCTTTGCCCCCCTAGAAAAATTGACTTTCGATTAGCTATGGCGATAATCGAATGTTACTTTGTGTAAGGGGCTGTTGTATGTGTTCTTGTCTCCTACCCTGTCGTAGTACTTGGCGGGCAGCAGGGCACAGGACTTCTCGACGACGTGCACGATGTCGTGGTCGATCTTATCGTTGCTGAGCACTTTGCGCACCGCCATCACCACGGTCTCGCACACCGCGCAGTCCAGGATCGCCTCTGTATATAATATATACACTTTTAATAATCTTTTTTTATTATTATATGATATATTTGTAGAAAATGGAAGCAGTCAGGTTTGGTGGAAAATGGGTGTTATTAATTCATTAATAATTTCTTGGAAATGATCAGTCACTGACGTAACATTGAACTTTTGTACAAATAGCAGAAAAATACTGTAAAATTTAATGTTGTGTATTTTTTTTAATTTGTAGCCAGGAAAGGGGACTAAAATTAGAAAAAAAAATCCCTAATTTTAGTTCCATTTCCTTTCTACTCGAATCACCTTCTAAGGAAGGGTGAGAAGGTAAACAGATTAGATACCTTCAAATGTATAGGAAAATATCCTTTTTCTGTACGAAATCGATTAAAGCTATAATTTTGAATTATAAAAAATCATCCATCCATCCAAACATTTTTAAGAATTTGAAGTACCTTTGACCGCCCGAATACCGGTGGGGTCACAGAGCTTCAGCTCCTGGCAGACCTCCGCGGGGTCCAGCTCCTGCGCCAGCAGACTGATGACGAGGTCCGCGTACTTCTCCACGAACTGGTCGCACTCGCCGCGCACCGACTTCGGCATGCGTCTGCACACGCCGTGCACTATCTTCTTTATTTCGTCCTGAAATACGCAAAAAAAAAAGAAAATCCATACATCTATACATAGTAAAAAATATTGTCTTTAAGTCCTTGTCATTTTCTTAAAAAAAACTCAAAAGTAGTTTCAAACACTCTGTTATCAAGTCTTTTGAATTAAAATATTAGAAAGCAATAGCCTATATTGTACTAAACTTATTCACAGTAAGGAAAACGTAAATATCAAAATATAGCCTAACCAAGAATATGAAAATGCTGGCTTTAATGATTTTTACAATGCGATGTACCAATAATTGCCAAATTGAATAAAAAACAAGTATAGTCTACACTAAGATTTGTATTTTCTTGTATGTATTGATATATTTCAAAAATTATTTCACCTATAAAAGCTACGTTATCACTGAGTAAAAGCTACATTTTATATAATTTTATATATTTCTGGTTAGTCCATGTAAGAACATACGTCATTATGTTTGTCCTTGATCTGGTCGTCGATCTCCTTCATGACGAACTCGCAGATGACGCAAACGCCCTTCTGCTGCACTTTCGGTCGCCCGTTCACCGTGTGGTCGGGGATTTCGTTGGTCACTGTAACAAACATAAAAAAACTTCATTACAAGCTATCAGAACAATAAAACATTAATTTAGGGACATTTTGATATTGTTTTAATCAGAGAAATTAATCAAAAATCCAATTATCATATGACAATCTTGCGATGATTTGCAAGATACCTAATTCGTTAAAACAGATCCATTTATTAAGGCTCTAGGTTATCACATATACAAAACCCACATATAACAGACATACTCGAAAAACTCTCTTGTAAATTGGTTAAAAAAACAGATAAGCCAGAAAATATACCCAAGCTTTTATGAATATTCTAATAGGTTCGGAACATTTTCACCACAGATGGTATATACATATATAAGATAAACGTTCATTATTTGATGTTAAGAAGTTTTTATCATACTTCATACTAACATAAATGCGAAAGTTAAGATGGATGGATGTTTGTTAGAGTTTGTAGTCTAAACGGCTGAACGGATCTGGATGAAATTTGGCATAGATGTAGAACATAGTCTAGAAGAACACATAGGCTACTCACTTTTGTGTTTTTTTAATTCCATCCCAGAGTCGCGGGTGAAAGCTAGTATCCTATGTTTTATTTTCTTTTTCATAAAAAAATCAATTTTGCCACGATAAGTGTTAAAAAAGTCTGTAAAAACTAAATCAACTTACTCAAATCTCCATCAGTTTCGAGCATTTCTTTGGGCAACATAGATTTCCCTCTGAAGTTATTCCTATCAGCTCTTGTCGCCGGTTGTTGATGGTATTTGTCAATAGAGTGTGTGAGATGCAGCGGGTCGCGCACCGTGTCCTCGCACAGCTTCAAGAACACGCAGATCTCAGTGGAGTTCATGTTGGCCGCCAACATTTCCACCAACTGGTTGGTGTATGTGTCAACAAAGTCCACACATTCGGTGCGCAGTTTGGCAGATAGATGGTTGCAGAGATTGTCTAATGCGTGACGAATGTTTTCCTAAAGAAAGATAATAGTTTTCTTATAATATTCGATTTCAATGACACGAATACATATTGGTATTATTTAAATTCTCTTTAAATAGCATATCTATACAAGTAGAATAGTTAAAACGTAAATTACGGTTATTAAACTATTACATAATTTTCATCGAAAAGGTAATTTTATTGAAAAATTAGACGAAATGTATGACTTCAACATCAATATTAAAAGATATATTGTATCTCATAAATGTCGACAACTGAAGATTGAACTTCTTGTATTATTGTCATCGTTATTGTCATCTCTCTCATTCCTCATGTAACGAAAAGAGATAGCACTCTTTATACTTATTTTTGACGAGTACAGTCGCGGGAATACAGTGTCCTATTTTTAAAAACAATGACTTGTTCATTGCAGAGACAAGCTTTGCCTCATATAATAACCAATCAGGTAGCAATGAGTTGCGAAAACGACGGGCTTTTTTTATAATTTCCACTTAGTATAAAATAACCAGAAAAAAATTACATGAAATATCAGCCGTTGAATTAAAAAAAATAGTATATTAGAGGAAATTTGAGATTAGCTCCAATGGTAAAGAAGGAGTAAATGGTTAGCGTTACTAAAACGCGGCCGAAGTTGGGCAGAGACTTGTCAGTAGTCACATTCAAACAGCTATTGGTTATATGAGGCGTAATTTGTCTCATCGCTAGGAACAAGACAAATTAGTTCCACCTTGTATTTCCTTGTCTGTACATTACCTCCGTGTGGTTGTTCTTGAGCATGGAGTCGAGCTGCTCGACGGCGAACAGACAGAGCGGGCAGTTGGACTTGTCGGAGTTGATGGCGACGCGCCGCACCTCGCTCGTCTGCGGGCACAGGCCGAGTGCGGGACACACCTGTAATAAACATACTTTGTTAGAAATATATTTGTTTTCTATTGAAAGTAATTAACACACTTAAAGGACCATGTTTATATTTTGTTTACTACTTTCGGGGAGAAACAGTGAATAACTCTTAAATCGACTTTTTTAATTACTTTTTTAATCACTGGCAGTTATAGCGTTTTTTAAACATTATTTTGCGTATTCAAAATAAAAAGTTTTTTTTTTTTGCATAATATGTAGTCAATTCCTAAACATATATTTTAGAGCTCCATAAACATAACTTTAGAGTTTGTATAGGTCAGCGGTTTTAAAGATACCTGTCAATAGCACGTATTCACCGAAGGTTAGGAACGCATTGCTTACATTTATTTAGTAACCGAATACAAATACAAGTTTTTAGTTCTTTGTGTAAATTATGCAGCTGACTGTACAAGGAAATAAGACAGTATTAAGAGATAACGTATACGAACGCTGGCGGGGTCTATCTCCTGCACGAGCAGCGCGATGACGGCGGGCCCGTACTCGGTGACGAACTGCCGGCACTCGCCGTTCACGGACTCCGGCAGCTTGTCGCACGCCTTCTCTACCGCCTCCTGGATCGCGTTCTGGAACAAATACAAGTAAATGAATTAATTTTTATCCATACTGATTTTATAAAGAGTAAAGATATATATTTTTGGATTTTTGTCCTAAAAAGAGATGGATGGATTGCGTAAAAGGTGACATGACCAAGAAGGGAGTGATGACTGAGAAGACGGATAGAGTTAGTTGGAGAAAGAAAACTCAGAGCGCCGACCCTACGGGAGTAGCATAAGGTAGAGGAGATGATAATTTTTGTATGTATTCGATTCACGTAAAAACTACTAGTCCGAATTTTAAAAAAATATTTAACCATTAAAAAGCTACGTTATCGTTGAGTATCATAAGTTATTACTTTTATTTAAACGAGATATGAAGTCGCGGGCAACAACTAGTGTAGTGTATCCTCACCTCAGTGTTAACATCGCTTAGTTCGACCTGCAGGTAGTGCAGGAAGTACTGGCAGAAGGAGCAGGCGACGTTGGAGCGCGGCGCCGCCACGTACATGCGCTCTATGGGCAGCTGTGCCTCTTGTGCGCCATTCATAATGCGCACATTCGTCTCCTTCTTTAGACTTACACGTGCCAACTGGAAAAAAAATTATAGTCATAACCTTTATACAAGCTTTCCGATAACATCAGATTCAAAAAAATATATAAACGGAGAATAGTTGACATTTGACATTTTTCACATGATTCTTACAACCACATACCTATCTTACTAATATTATAAATGCGAAAGTTTAGATGGATGGATGGATAGATGTTTGTTAGAGTTTGTAGTCTAAACGGCTGAAAAGATTTTGATGAAATGGTACAGATATAGATGATAGTCTGGAATGTGTTCACACACGGAGTCGCGGGCGAAAGCTAGGTAATTATATTTAAATGATTTGCCAATAGGTGTCGACACTACATATTTAAATATTTATATTTTTTCTCCGACACTGTTGAGTTTAATTTAAAACAAAAGATGGAGCGTATTACTTTATTTTTTGTAAAAATGTTTATTACATGTCAATACAAGGTCATGGGATGGTACTAAACTTGACAACCAACCTTTCAAAGAAGTGTCAGGTGAAAAAACATTGTTCAATATGTCTACTCTGTATATATCTTAAATGTCTTTATTCACATGCATTTATATGTAGAATTAAGGTTTTTTATAATTTTCCTTAATAAATTAGTTACCCCGTATTTTTTTTTTTATAAGACTAAGAGTTGAAATAAGAGGTAATATGAAGGATGACATCATGAACAAGATATTTTTATAAATATGTCACAAAATAAAAAAGTGAAAAATAGTAAATTTTATGATACACCAACGAGCAAATCCCTACCTAACCCCAGTACAATTCGATCATAATAAGTGACAATTTAATTAAATACAATACACACTAACTTTAGGCGTAAATAATTTTAATTGCAATTTTTATATCTAGTTAAAAATTTCTAATCTATATTGTATTTTAAATGTAATTGTTACTTTTGTAATATATATGATTTTAAGGTAAATTTAAATTTTAACTAAATACACCCATTTAGGGACTGAAAAATGTATTAGGGGAACGAATACTAACCTTAGGAGTAGTATAACTATTAGCTTCATCATTGCCAATAAGCAGAGGAGATTGTGTCACTTTAACTGCCAGCTCTTTAGGCAACAGCACAGCGACGGGCACATCACTATTAGTATGGCAAATACCCATCATAGCACAAATTGCATCCGCTTTTAGTTCAGATACGAGGAAACTGTATATCATAGGATAGTATTCTTCTACTAAACTTAAACATTCCTCTTTAAATGACCCTGTTTGTTTGCAGAGACCTGAAAATCATAGTCATAGCAATATTACAAATGCGAAAGTTAAGATGGATGTTTGTTAGAGCTTGTAGCCTAAACTGCTGAACTGATTTGATGAAATTTGATATAGATGTAGAGGATAATCTGAAAGAACGCATAGGCACTTTCGTCTTTTTTTAATTCCACGTGGACGGCGTCGCATGCGAAAGTTAATGTTAGAATAATTTTATCTTGTTCATACTCAAAAAAAAATCCAAAGGGAATCTTTGTTTTTATGATAAATAAATTCAAAAACTATTTAGACCAACTTTTTTTTGTTATTCGTAAGTTTCTTTACCAATAAGTAAAATAAGCTGTATTTACAACTAAACTGCGAATAGTTCCAGCCAATAACTAGTAATAAATAATCGATTTTCAGCGTTTTAACAAAAATGATTAAAACCTTTACTGAAGACTTCATATAATCTGTTTTTTTTTTTTAATGTAAACCTCAAACTTTGTATTAATGTATCAATAAATATAATTCAATATTACTTACCAACTAAAACTCTATGGAATTCGGATTCTGTTGTATTAGCAACCAAAACGTCACGCAGATGTTTGACAACTTGCTCGCAGAACTCACACGGTACATCACTATAAAGAAAATTAAAAAGTATTAGAAAAGTTTCAGAGTATCAAATACACAGATTTAAGCAGTTTTTTTATAATATAAGATGGCAATCAAGCAAGCGGCCACCTGAATCCACCGAAATGACCGCTGCCCATAAATCCGCAATTGCTGATTTGTTGTCTACCCTTAATTGACGGAGGAGACGCACACAAAGAGGACATTTCAACTTCCATGCGTTTTCTCCACCGTCAAATCCACTTTTCCTTCCCATCCTTTCTCTTAAGAAAAGGGCGGAAAGGAAAAAGGGCTTAAATTAGGCCTCCAGCACCACACTCATCAGACGAAACGCGGAATTGCTTCCACTTCACGCCTGTATTCTATGTGGTCGTAGTATAGCTGGGGGCGAGCCG
>NW_013525270.1:1667857-1669362 GCF_000836215.1 Papilio polytes | reverse complement strand
TGTTCAGTCGTGTATACTACAAACTCTAACAAACATCCATCCAAAAATTTCGCATTTATAATTAGTAAGAAGTATAGGGTAGATAGGGAAATAACGTTTTTTATGCTTTAACTTACTCAGTGGGTTTTAATTGATCAAGTTTGACATCAGGGAAGTCGTATTGTTCATGCGAGTGGTATCTCACGGCGCACTGTCCGCTGAGATGGCACACGCCGGCCGCTGTCAGGTCCTTCTTCACACCCGCGACTATATTCTCGTAGTATTTGAACACCAGCATTGAACAGGAGTCCGATAAAGAACCCATATGGCCGCACATCTGTTAACAAAATATTATTATAAACTGTTCCCGTAACATAAAAAAATTTACAATACTAAAATAAAAAAAAATCATTGGAGTACTTAAATGACAATAAAGTTTGTTTCCATTGGCTAACAGTTACCGTTACGCAATCTAGTTTATTTGCTGGTTTAAGATTGCAATTTTTGTCCCTTTCTCGCGTGTTTTTATTTTCAAATTATTGAACCCTTCAATTTATTTAATGCGTGGGTACATCTATATATACATAACATGACGTAATTGTATGGATTATTATGAAAAAAACACATTATTAAAGAATATGCTATTTCTGACATCCTACATAACAAAGTAATGTGTGTTTACGCTTTAATAAATTAATATAGATATAATGGGAAAGTAAATTTAAAAAAGCATTTCTTACAAAATAACAGCATTAAATATAAGTGCCTGGGACCAAACTGTTGTACAATTAGACCCCTTTTTTTAGACATTATTTTTTTTGTAAATAAATGAAGTTTTAGTTAATTACCTTAAGTAATCCAACGAGGAAGTCTTCATACGAGGTATCATCAAACCTCTTCCTCAGCACGCCGACTGCGGTGCGGCAATTGTTACACTCCTTGTGCTGTTCTAACTTCTTGTTCTATAAACATAAAAATATTAACAAATTAACTTTTGCCCGTGATTCCGTCCGCGTTAAAAGAAAGCAAGTAGCCTATGTGTACTTCCAGAGTGTAGTTTTCATCTATGCCAAATTTCATTGTGATTTGTTTAGGCTGCAAACTAACATCCATCCATCCATTCAAACTTTTACATTTATAATATTAGTAAAGAGTAAGATTATATATATGACTAGCTGTTGCTCGAGGCTTCGTCCGCGTGAAATTAAAATAAATAGCCTATGTCACTCATTGATAACGTAGCATTTTAATGGTGAAAGAATTGTTGAAATCGGCCTAGTAGTTTTTGAGTTACTTCAATACATACAATTTCTTATTTTTTTATTTACTCAGACGAAGTCGCGAGCAACAGCTAGTAAAATAAAATAAAAATAAATAAAACTGGTATAGAACAACTAACGTAGTCTTCCAGCATGAGGTCTATCCTGGCGCTGTTGCAGAGTCCAGCGACCGAGCAGACCGACTGCGGGTTCATCTCCGAGGCCAGCGTCTCCACCAGCTCCGGCACGAAGTCGTCCGCCAGCACT
>NW_013525270.1:1648744-1667521 GCF_000836215.1 Papilio polytes | reverse complement strand
GGATTTGACGGTGGAGACGCATAGGAAGGGGAAATATCCTCTTTATGTATGTCTCCTCCTCCGTCGATCAAAGGTAGGCAACGCATCCGCCATAGCGAATGTCTATGGGCAGCAGTCGTTTCGCTATTTTGGCGGATATATGTGGCCAGGCATTAGAATTCAAGCGATAATTGCTATGTACTAAAACAGTTAAAAAACATTAATACTTTGGTAATATTATATCTGTATTTTGAATATAAATAAAGAATGCTTCATTTGGACTTATTTCTCGTAGAAACATGTCAGAGAAAATATTTATTAATATCCAAAAGGTCAACCTATTCCTATTAAAGCTTAACTTCTAACGACATTGTATAAAGGTTGAAAAAGATACATAAAAGGTTAACGAGTGTGCGGCCGTTATCGGTCAGTGACAGGATACGATGCGGTTACGACGATCTCAGTTAAAACAAACAAAGGGTCATAATAATTTTTTTATCTCTCTAACAAGACTGAATTTTCATTATTATTAATAATTTTAGTTTATTGTTAATTTAATATATAGGTTAAAATTATTTTTTTTAAATAGGATATTATTGTTTTTGATTAAGCCAAAAAATTTAAAGTTGGCAACCCTAAATCAATTATACGAAAACATAGATTTTTTAATTGTTTTTAGGTTATGTATAACGTTATACATTTAAAGCACAATACATAGATTGCGTCAACTAAGTTAAATGACGCAATCATTATATCAACAATAACAGCACAGTTCTGCGCTTTAAAACTATATTTTTTTTAACTGTTTTTGTGTAACTGTTTTCTTATTATTCATTTATGACTCACAATACCTACTTATTCATCAAAATATGCCGACACAATCTTAATTGTGGCTAACCACAGCGATAAAAAAACGTATCAAATACGATAAGTAAATATAAACAAGCAAATACATATGTCAGATATTAAAGCATCGTCTTAGGGTGTGAGACAATGTTGGCAACCTTTGTAACTTTGGCAACCTTTGTAAAATTGGCAATCTTTGTAACATCGGCAAGTTTAGTAACCTAAGCAATCATTACCTGAGTCTCGTTGCTCTGCAGCTGATCGCGGGCCTGCTTCACCATGTCGGTACAAATCTTGCAGATGCTGTCAGTATCCTGAGGGTACTCGGCGCGCGGCCACACGCGGCTCACGCAATGATGGGTGGCTTTGCATTCGCGACCAGTGCTGGAAGAAACGAGTGAAACGACCAGTTATATTGACCTATCCATTCTCTTAGTGGATAGATTTATCTATCTTACTAATCTTACTTCTTACTAATATTATAAATGCGAAAGTTTAGATGGATGGATGGATAGATAGATGGATGGATGGATGGATGGATGGATGTATGGATGGATGGATGTTTGTTAGCGTTTGTAGCCTAAACGGCTGAACGGATATCCATGAAATTTGGCACAGGTTTAGAGCATAGTCTGGAAGAACACATAGGCTACTTTTTATCCCTGGAATAGTTACGATTCCCGTGGGATTCATTAATTTAGTTTTTTAATGTTTACTCGATCATTCTGCAAAGGTTCAACATATGTTATTGAAATTTGGCACAGATATAAAACAAAGTCTGGAGTACACATGGGATAAGCTTCATACCCGAGAAATGTCCGGTTCCCGAGGGATACGTAGCTTTTTGTAATTTTTATAGTTTGTATGTTTTCTAATACCACGCGTACAAAGTCGCGGGCAACAGCTCGTATTTAATACTTATAAGTCATTGTGCTGTTTAAAATGAATAGACAATGCATAGAAGTGTAATCTATATAGGTCAAATGATTGCCATTATTATTGCCAACTAACAAGTTTAACAATAGATAATCTGGTAAGTTTTAGATTGAAAGACATACGAATAGAAAGGAAATCATAGTACGTTGTTCCGTTTGAATATAATTGGTGCGTCTTACCGGCTACCGTCCAACAATAACAACGTTATGCAACACGATCATTGTTCAACAACCGGCCTAACGCAAATTGTCTTTTTACAAACATAGCTTTGTAAATCATCGTGCGCGTGTTTGATTCAATTGCTGTTCCAATTGCAAAAGGTCGAGTGGCAAAGACTATTGTTTTAAAAACATACGAGACTATCGAAAAATCGAAACATCGACTTTTAAACAAAATGTTTGAAATTTTTTCTAGCCTTTGTCAGTAACTTTAGCTGTGCAGAATTAAAAAAAAATGTATCTGTGTCAAATTTTATCGTGATCCGTTAAGCAGTTTTGGATATACGTAGTAACAAACATCCATCCATCCATCCATCCATCCAATATTTTGCATCTATAACATGAAATAAGAAGTATGATTAACATTAAAAATAATTATAATAATTACCTGAAGTTGCTGCACCAATAAGAAGGTCCCCAAGTACATTTTGAGGCTCCTAACAATTTACCTGCAAAAATAATTTAATATGAATTCTCTTATTGTAAAAATACAACGAAATTGTTTTAGTACCTTTAAGATTGTAGGAAAGAGAAAGAAAGAGCCATTGCAAGAGAGACAGGAGAATTTTGTTTGATTAAAATGGAATTGCATTATGTTTGTGCAATGACATTTCTTAGAGTACTGTATTAGTTAAATCGTTATTACGTAAATCGCTTTGGTAATTTCAATTTTCCGCTTCACACTTTATAGCGACATTGATTTGTCTACAAACCGTCAAGGTATTCGAAATCCAATAACATTGTAAAGAACAATATGGTTAAGAATTTACACCCATTAAAAAAACTTTCAAATTAAAATCACATTTTAGAACATCCTGTAACTAAACGTGTTACAATTAATAATTACCTCCATACTTATCAGTCGGTGTTTTAGCTGTAGTCGATTTCTTCTTCTGAAATAATAAACTCCTTTGTAAATTGTTCAACAATAAAAACCACTTATTTATGTTTTAAGATATCTAAGCTACGCTGTACAAGTTTTTGAAAATGGAAGATCACATATTCCTTAGACAATTTCATGCATTAACCAAACATAAACAAATAATTTTATATCTAAACTATCAAACAAAGTTAAAAATTCTATGTTTTGTGTTGTCATATAACAGGCATTACACATTTCGGAACATCCTGTATACGTATATCAATCGTGTGTGTCTTACATTCATAGACAAGACGTTGTCAAGTTTATCACTGTTGCACATAGCAACGACGCTGCACATTGTCTCTGGTGAGGTCTCCGAAGCGAGAAGAGCCAACAAGTATTCTTCCAGATGAGCGGTATTCTCGCGACAGTACTTGGTGATTGTCTGATCGGGAACATCGCGGCACGCCGAGTTCATGCGTGCTGCAAGGTACTCCTAATAGGAATAATAATGTTTTAACGTAATGTAACCGCTTTAAACTAAGTAATATAACCTATATATCGTTTACTAGCTGTTGCTTGCGACTTCGTCAACGTGAAATTAGAAAAATCTATACTATTATAATAAAGCGTACACACACTTTTTTGTTGCCTAAGATGTCAGCAATTACAGCATATTTTGAATAATTCTTTCTTTAATAAAAAGTCCTACACTTACGTCACGCTTTAGGCTATATATTTTCTCGCCAATAAACCTAGGGGGTCAATATTTTAGATAAAAACCCTAATGTGGGAAAAGAGACCATAAGTTGCTGCCAACATTAAGGAAACAAGATTGTCAAGGTTTGTCATTTTGACATTTGCTATTGATAATTTGACAAATGTAAACAATAAAATAGACTTTTCATAATTTCATGCGGATGAAGCCGCACGGGAACAGCTAGTAATAAATAAAAATAGCCTATGTTACTATGATAACGTAGCTTTTAAATGGTGTAAGAATTTTTGATAAGCCCAGTAATTTTTGAGTTATTTCAATACATTCAAAAATACAAATCTGTCCTCTTTATAATATTAGTATAGACTAGTTGTTGCTTGCGACTTCATCCGCGATAAAATGAAAAATAGAACCTTTGTTACTCACTGATAACGGTGCTTTGGTGCAAGAATATTTGAAATCGGAACAGTAGTTTTTGAGTTATTTCAATACATTCAAAAATTATAAATCTTTCCTCTGTAATTCTAGTATAGATTAGTATTAATTTCTTCAATGTTAGAGCAATCGCAAGTTAGAATGTTTGTTCATTGTAGACAAATAAATGTGTTACATAGTAACAAAACAAGCATATCTACCAATATAAATATACATTAACGTTAAACAGAAACATGCGCATAATTACAACAAGAACTTGACTAAATAAAACGTATGCACAATACGTTTGTAATATACAAATATTCTAGAGTCGACATAATTTATATTAAGTACGTAGTTAGTCATCTCATGACGTATTACTATCATTTAAAATTGCGTTTACAGAATTGTTCCTTTTTTGTGAACTAGAGGTCTTTATTCCATTATACTTTTGTAGGATTAGAGAACAAAGAACAAAGTGTTTGATGGTAGGCCATAGAAATAACCTTTTGTGTGACTATTACGCAAGGCATGAACATCTCAAAAGATTAAAAAATCAATTGAACAACTATATGACCATTACATTGCATAGAACCGTAGATGTCTACTGTCAAAACTTGTACTATTCGTCCTTCTGATTAATATTTAATTAAACATAAATAACATTCTTTCATGGATTTTGACAGTGAAAGCCAACAGTTATATTGCTTACAGAACCACCTGTAAAAATATAACCTTGCTATTGTACTTAAAAATACACCAATCCTGAACAATATAAAAGTATAATAAAAAAATTAAAATGCACGATTCTCGAATATAAAACTCAAACATACCGCATTAATAAGATCTTTAACATCCTTCAGTTGTCTGAAGAGTCGAATGATTTTTTCGGATACTTCATTATGGCGAACTTCAATTTGTTGCTTTTCCCATACTGTGCCGATGCAGTGGCCCACTGCACCGCAGTCAGAGGCAACCCTAGGTGCAATAATTTTAATAATTATTTAAAGTAGCAACCCTAGTTGTCAAGGACGATACTAAAAATATGAAAAACATAAAATAGATACAAACTTCGAAATACTAAATTTATGGTACAATTCAGTGATAGACGGCAATAGTTTATATTTAATACTAGCTTTAACCCGCGACGCCGAATGACATAAAAAAAAATCAAAAACAAACAGCCTATGTGTTCTTCCAGACAATGCTCTACATCTAAGCCAAATTTCATCTGCATCAATACAGCCGTTTAGGCTATAAACTCCAAACATCCATCCATCCATCTTAACATTCGCATTTATAATATATAAGTCAGGTAATAAGAAGTAATTACTCACTTAATATTTTGACACCAATACGAGGGCCCTTTGGAGCATTCTTTAGGTAGTTGGCGTGCTGATGCTATACCTGCAGAAAAAAAACAATTACATATCTCAAATAGTTATGGGATATAGCTTTCGCCCGCGACTCCGTCCGCGAGGAATTCAAAAAGCAAAAGTGAATAGCCTATGTGTTCTTCTAGACTATGTTCTACATCTATGACAAATTTCATCGAAATCCGTTCAGCCGTTTAGGCTACAAACTCTAAAAAACAAACATCCATCTATCTAAACTTTCACATTTATAAGACAAAAAAACCTTATATATTTCATATAAATGTCCTAGAAATCATTCTATCAAACAAAAGCTACAATTAGGTCAAGTAAGATTAGATATTTCGATTGCTAAAACATAGTACAAAAGAATATTACTTAGGCTATTGATAACGTTAGTAAAGCAACTAATTAATCATATTTTATCATTAATTAGTATAGACATACTGGTATCAATATTTACAATAAAACATATACTTAAATAGTATTGGATAATAAGATTATCTTATACTAGCTCTTGCTCGCGACTTCGCCACCGTGATATCAAAAATAATTCAAAACATAGCCTATGTTACTCACAGGTAATACCTTTCTAATAATGAAAGAATTTTTAAAATCGGCCCACAAGTTTTTGCGTGAATCAAAAATCCAAAAATAAAGATATTTCCTCTTTAAAATATTAAGTAGAGATTACTCTGTACAGAACTTAATTCTTTCTTTGTTTGGTAATTTGGTGAAATTATTAAGAAGGCACTAATAAAGTAAAAATGTTCATCCGAAGAGGTTACATCTCTAATTTACTTTGATGTCTTGATTGGATAGAAATTTATAAATTCCAATTAAATAGAATCAGATAACAAATAAATATTTTAATTACCAATTTACTCATAATTAATCACATCATAACACATTCAGATGACCACAAGGAAAATAAACAATATAACTGTATTGTGTCTAGTTTAAAATGGTAATATTGCTCTTAATATTAATTACTAGCTATCGCCCGCAACTCCGTCTGCGCGGAATTAAAAACTAAAGCAAGTAGCCTATGTGTTCTTCCAGACCATCCTCTACATATATGACAAATTTCATAAAGATCTCTTTGGTCGTTTAGTCTACAAACTCTAAAAAACATCCATCCATCTAAACTTTCGCATTTATAATATTAGTAAGATTATAACAATGACATCTAAATTAATGTCTTCCCTTTTATTCTTGTTGAAAAAAATAGTTTTCTTATAAAACTTTTACATCATTGTATACAAGAACTATGTTTGTAAAAATTTAATTAAAGGAGACAATAATATTACCAATAGAAAACTGTAATAAGTACTATAAAGTAAATATTTACATACTGAACTGATGATTCTTACTAGTTCAAATTAGATTAAAAAATATAGATAATTTTATCAGTAACCTCATTAGGACTGTCTTATATTAATACATATATAGTTTATTTCCAGTGCTGTAGAAATCGAGTTGCCACAACACATCATTTTTATGTTACTAGCTGCCTGCGAATCACCCCACATTAAATTAAAAAGAAAACAAAATGAGTAACCAATGTGTTCTTCCAGACTATCCTCTACATCTATACCAAATTTCATGGAAATCCATTCAGCTATTTAGGCTACAAACTCTAACAAACATCCACCAAAACATTTGTATTTATAATATTAATATGATTTCTTGTCTACTTTTGTTACGTGGTTGTTAAGTCACAACTAGGTTGTATCAGGTGTCACCAATTGCTCATATCGGTATAAGATTACTCACAAACAAGATAATAATAGTTGAGTTTTCATTGTTGAAAGACTTGAGACAAACACGGACAAACATTTATCTTTTGTGACACTAGACACCTCTTTTAAATCTTACTATCAACAATATATGTCAATTTAAGGAAACATATCTACACAGGATAAATAAAACCATTTAATTTGCAATGTTAATCAATTATGTGGTGCATGTTAGATAATGCAACAATTTGATATAATTAATACCCTAATAAACTCCTTTAAAAAAAGAACTGACAAAATCTAGATCATCTATCAGATAAAAATGAAAAATGGCACATAAGATTAAAAAGAAAGCTAATATAAAAGTTACAGCAAATGAGATTTGAACTCGGATTTTCACTATTTCTTCAGAATTTCAATTCTCACATCCAGTGTATGCATTTTGTGATGGTGTAATACACTCTATGACATTCCAGGGAAGAAGACCAATCTAATGACATCTCAATCAACAAAACCAGTCCAGTCATTCAGACTCTAGGTTGTTACAATCAAATTTACATAGACACAAACAAATATAACTTTGTCTATCGGATAATAAGCTGAGTTTAAATTTTATTGTAATAAATATGATAAATTCATAATTTGTAGCAGTAAAGCATACACTAAAAGGTCACTAACAGCAATAACAAGTATATTGGTCATGAGATAACATTCATATTTACTTTAACTGGGTGATTATATTATATAGAAAAACACTTGTAAAAGAAATAACATATCATTAACTAGCTAGTGATAGAAATAAAAGTTGTTTTTAATGTATTTTTTTATGTCATAAGGTATCAAATGAACAAGCAGCCACCAGAATTGACCAAAATGGTGAAATGATCGCTGCTCAGAAAAATCCACAATTTCAGAAGCATTGTATTGGAAATATTTCATTGCATACATAATTTAACAACTTAATGTATAATATGTTGTTATAGAATTCAATAAGAATTTAAACAATATTGAAATTTTGTATTACTTTAAAATACTTTCTATGTAAAATTCAATACAAAGGAAATGACACATATTTGTTTAGCTGCATAAACAGTAGATTATGATTCATGTACCCCCACTAATGGAATTTCCGGTACACAATTGTTCAAGAGGGGGGACAATATATTAATTTATTGAAACTTATTGAGGAAAATTGTCCCTATGATGTCCATTCAATACATTTTAGTTTATTACCTTATAGTTTGAACATTTTTGGTCTCTGCAGAGTAATTAATAGTAAAAATTATTTAAACTCAATGTGGATAATAGATATTAGATTAGGAATTCTATGTAATTATTTAGTACTATGCCACAACTCTCGAATTCACTGTAAATAGTACAGAAAGGAGGATCATGAGAACAAAAAAATGCTCAGGACACTAGGTCTAGATTGTTCTGGAAAGTTTTAGATAAGAGAAAAATATTTTCTTTGGACATAATTTCACTAACTACCTTCATTTCTTGATTAATAATAGTTAACAATATTCAATAAAACACACTATTTTTTGTGCTTATTCTAAGTATAACATTTTTATATGATTCAAGTTTAAAATAGAAGTGACGTAGATATAGATTATAAGAAGAGAATTAATTAAACATTTAATGTCTAAACAATTAAAAACTACTTGATTTGCGTGCAAATTGCAAGTCAACAATAACAAGAACATGACATTTATCCATCAACCTTGGAAGTTTTATTAAAATTTATTAATAATATCTACAAGGAATCTTTTTAACAAAACACCTCACAACACGAATTGATTACAGCGCAAAATGAAACTAAACTCATTACAACAACGGAAATAATTACACGTATATAATTTGATTACATTGCACGTAAAATAAAAACTGTAGTATACTCACTTGCATAGGAAAAGCACAGCAAAGAAAATAGACAAACACCTAAAATGTTTGTCATTTTCGAAACAAAAATTTCTACTTCGTGTATTCCAAGTCTCGGCGCATAAAAGACTAAACAATTCAAATACCCAACAATTTTACTTTGTTTGGAAGTTATTGCGTATCGATTTGATAAACAAGTGTCAAGTCACTGAGCACAAGAAAATGCCACTGTCCGTTGTGTTGTGCGTTGCTATTATTTGATGCGAAATCAAATCGATGTTCGTACTTGCGTACAATCGATTTAATTATTGATGAGCATGATTTAAAAAGATTAGCGTGTGGTTTTTCTATGGTAAATGAAAATTAAACATAGTCTCTAATTTTTTTTAATAAAACTTCAAGATATTTTAATTCGTCTTCAAACTTGTTTTAGTTTATAGCATTTCTTCTAATTTACTTAGTTAATATGAAAGCAACTTTTCAGTCAGTACTAGTTATATTTGAATTTGGTCAAACCAAATATATTCATTTTGAATCCCACAAAACATTTTACATATGTTGCATGCTTTCACATAACATCGATTTCTTTCTTGAATCGATTTTCGCAATTCTTTTGTAAAATAAGTCTTCACTACAATTTCGCCACAGATAAAAAAGTTTGCTTAATTTTTAGTATTTGCTTACTAAACTCAATATTTTATTCCTAGGAAAACTAAAATATTTCTTAGCGTGGTTTTGTATGTATATTTTTTTGTCAACACAAAATAACTTTACGCCTTGGCGCATATTTTCGTTCAGAGTACTTTTTTAACAGTGCCATCTGTTGTTAAGTAGCACAATCTCATTGTGTTTCAAAATTCTATTGAACGCTAGATGTCACTATATGCCACTATCATGTTAACTGAAAACCGATAAATTGCGTCTTCATTTGAACCAATAGTACTAGAGCCTAATCTTTGCATTATGTAACTTATACCACAAACAGAATAGTAATGATAGCTGTTATCAATAAATCTATTATCTTTACATATCTATTTGTAGCCACATCTATTACTAAATATGTACCCACTACTGCACTGTAAGGTTTTTTATATATTAGATTTTAATTTTATATAATTATGATAATGTTACGTAACATCGTATTCAACACATGTTTTATTATCTAACTTTTCGAAAGTTTCTTCTAATATTTTTATAAATCAATATTATCGAGAACTTAACAGATTTTTCCAAACGTTACCTTGAGTTTCGACTGCCAAGACATGCATTCATATTTTTATGTCAGTTTTTTCTAGTGAATTCGAAAGGTAATAAAATGTATTTTAATGCAAGTTTTGTATTATCTGCTGTACCTAATAATTTAACAGCATCATATTTAATTGGACATTTGAACACAATGAGAATTTTGCCCATTTGGAATTGTGAAATGGAATTTACAGTAGTAAATATCATTCCATTAATGTTCTACAAAGTCTAGTTTTTTGAAATTATTTACTTTCAAAAAACCTTTTGTTAACATTATGATGATTATTATAAAATGTACTGTTTTAGGTAAAAACATAGATAATTCATATTTCCCCTTTTTAACTTCTTACATAGGTGTACAAAGAAAGGAAAAATGTATTCTCTTTTCCCAGGTTAGTTTTTCCGAAGACAATTAGACGTCGTTCCCAAGGGACGGCGCGGGTCGTTCGTGTAATAAAATTAAGAAGACTTGCCGGCCGCCGCCGACCGACCTCCGTATAAAACAAATCCGACGCAGCCCAGACCAGACCCGGCTTGCGAAGACCGTAGACTCAATCACAGTTCTTTTTATTCCCTTGCGTACAATATTTTTTTTGTTTTTAAATACTAACTAATATTGATCTACTAGATCGAAATTATTTAAATTTATATTGTTTCAAGTTAAATTGCAACTTTTAGTTAGGATTTTTCTACTTTTGCGTAATTTTTTAGAATACTGAAAATTGATTTTAATTACGAGGAGTAGGTCTACTAATTAGCTAGACCTAATTTTCTATTTAAAAATAAGTATTAAAAATTAATTTATTATCAGAAGTTACCATAAACGATTCCTAAATCAATACCGACATAAAATATATACCAAAGTAATGTCTTCTGATGAACATACAAATCAGTAAAGTTAGTAAATATTCTAAATTTTTCGTGCCTCCATAATCGTGTTCACATATCCTGAATAACACTTCAATATTGTGTAGTAACAATATGACTGGACTTGTCCGCTACTCGCCGCCACGTGACGGGACTGCGTACGTCCACTTACGACCTTTATTTGGATATCAAACCTTTATTTCGTACTTTCGCAACTTGAAGAAACAAGATATGTATTGTAACTCGAAATAAAATCAAGAACTACGTTATTCTATTATCATATGAGAATAATATAATTGAACATTGTGAAGCGATAAGTAGATTAAAAGTAAAAAATGGTATAACAGCAGAATTACAAATTTTGTTATGTAACAAATTATGTAATTAAAGTAAACTTAGTTCGTTGCATCTATAAAAGTTTCATTAACGATATTTCGACGTCTTAAGCAAGGTCCTTGAAATATGAACCCCAGAAATGCATTAGAACTCTATGATACGTAAGACTACGAGCGTAGTTGCTCAAAGCACTACATTTTCATTGCAATCTTTATTCGTTTCACACATTGATTGACAAGTTTGCCCAACAAGTTAAATTTGCAACTATACTCGTAAGAAAAATAGACTTGGATTTGTTCCGCTCATATTCCCGTTCTACCATCCTATGACATTATGTAGTCAAAAATTGCATTGTATTAAAACTAAATTTAAAGACTAAACTAAGAATCGCAATCGCGGTAGCTTTTCTTGAAAATTTATAAAGGTGTTCGAGAGCGTTACTTCGATCAGTTAGGCTCTGTGTAATCCAGTGGGCAGCGTCGGTGCAAGCGCCTCGGGCCGGGTAATAAAAAAGAGTTATTGTTGAGACGAAAAGGAAAGTCCGTCGGAGGCGCTGGCCGTTAGTCCGGGATCAAGGGCTCAGCGCGACGGCGATAATCATAATTTTTACTTACAAGAGCACGAGTACGAGCATTAGACGACGCTCGCGACAAATCTTCCCTAACTGAGGCCAACTTCGCGACACTCGACCGCTTGCGGGACTGGACGCTTCATTTGTTCCAATATAGCACTTCACTAACATTATTATATACATGTATAGGCTTTTAATGGAGGTTAATCTCCCTATCATATCGAGGAAAACAAAAGAAAGTGTGTTATTTCTTACATAGCAACATTAATCAACAAATAATGGTTATTCTATTTTAAGTACAGAGAGTAAGCTTTAGAACATTTACATATATCTAAACCTTGCAATGTAATAAAGGAAATAGCACCGCAAGCCAACGCTCAAATCGCCTAGGTATGAGTTTACTCTTTAAGAGGTACAGGTTAAGCACATTTGGCGCACAGCCACTTCAAACTTTGCTTAATTGTTTAGAATTCGGTAAAAGAAACAGTAGTTCTGTTAATCATAGCTAAATGTATACGAAAAGTAGAAAAAAAGGTAATTAAAACGCTTTTTAAGTATTTTCGATTAAACAGTATGAAATATTAGATGTGCAATAAAATATTTTAGAGATAAAAGAAAGCTAATTTTTGCTTCTAAAACAAACAAGAGATAAAGAAATACATCTCGTCTATTAGCTTCTTTCTATTTAGATATCATAAATAAGTTCAGTGCAATACTTGCAGAGGAGATGGACCCACGCTCGGCAGTTCTCGCCGCCTCACGGTCGATTAAGGAAGCGAGTGCAGTTGCCTTGGCGACGCCGCCATCTTGCCCCCTCCCCCACCCCCGAATCCGTCTTCCCCATCCGGGCTCGGGGGAGCCTCCCCCACTGTAAACAATCCGCTATTTCGTTGCACTGAAACACTCGATATATTAAAAAGCTCCCGCGAAAGCACTGCCTGATAAATGCAACCATTTTATAAACGGATCAAGAGATGAGTGTAAACTGTGATAGTGATTTAAAACTAAAAATATCTATATAACTGCTTCTGTGCGTACTGGATTTAATCGGTAAATACAATTACTATAATAAGCGTTTTAATTTATGACTAAAGGATAACCTTATTAGTTATTTGATGGCAAATTATATTAGGAATGCTATATCAAAAATAATGCTTACACAGAAAATACTAAGGGCCTGTCTCACCAAATTGTAAATTGTCTCATAACGATCCAACGTGTAAATGACTTATCTGACAGTGACGTCATTTTTAAGCTATCTGAGCCTCTATCAGCCAGTGGGACAGGCAATTAGTATTATTATTTTGGTTTGATTTCTCTTTTCTAAACCCCAATAATATAGTAGAATATTTAACTGTGTCGTTTATAGGGGAAGGTGTCAGAAACGTCCAAAGGCCACGTCCTAATGAACGCTGAGTTCAATTTTACGTGAATGCCGCAAAGACAAACGTCCGCCATTACTCAAGATTAAAAGTAACTCCAGCCCGTTGGCCGATGAATTAAATCATGACGTCCTTACAACTTACATTTCGTTTAATTCAACTAATTTTTTAAAGAAATACTTCACTAAAATACGACGATTTATAAAATAGTTTGACGTAAAGATAGATACATGTTGCTACCAGTCAACAAACAAATGTCGAAAGTATAAAATTAAAAACGAATTAAGACGTGAAGAACATAATCTACATCATACACGTAAAAAGAGTTGTTACTCATATTACAAAAGAAGAAAAAGCCTTCTTGAATTATAAATGTAAAATATCAAATGCCTTATAAAGCGTGCGTTCCTTCCACATGGTAAAATACCCATTAAGTTTATATTATTAAGGCAGGGGGCAATCTGTACGCCGTTTTAATGTATTATGTAGAATTATAAAGGCGTCGGGGACGCTTACTTCTTATGATTTATTCATGAACGTGAACAATGTTAAATTTGAACATGCCTGTTTCTACTGAGCCGGTATTCTGGTAGCGTCAAGTATTTTGATATTATTATTCCTTGTAAAATACTGACATATTTAATAGTTAATAAGATTAAAAACATCGTTTAGATAATGATAATAGTAATTTATCGGAATTTAAAAACATGTAACAGTTAAGTACCTAACGACTGCTACAAAGGTAGTGCTTGTAATCTTCAACTTGGCGACTTTATGTAAGACTTTATGGTACTTACTTGTGTCAGTATGAAATCACAAAAGAAACTACTTCGATACTATCTCTCACTTAATATGAAGACAATGGAACAATATTGTAGCTCAGTACATCTGAACTGGAGTCGGCAAGAATTTATTCACAAATATTTCCAACGCTTGGGAAAAGTTCTTTGAAGTCGGGAACAAAGCCGATCCACCGCGGTTATCCGAGATATTTCTCGGCCGGGCCCACCTTATTCGCAAACATCGAATCCCGAATACAATACAGTGCGAAACGAAATTCGAAGGATAGATAATTTCGTAGAAAGAAATAAGGCGAAAGGGAAAAAAATATAAATTGAATAGTCGAATACACGCATCCCGGCATTACCATAAAGGCAACAGGGATCAAGCGGGATTCCTCTAGGAACTTTTTTATTTTCCTTCCACCTCTAAATCTCGCACGAAAGCCCCGCGAATCTGCAAATGTTGATTTGATGATGTCGTGTCGCGTCGCGCACTTGCGATGCGACACGCTCGCACAAACTCTCTTTACACTTCGAATTATATCTATTTGATTTCAATTATTTCATGCCATTGTAAGAAAACATATCTAAAATCTTCCTCTTTCTCAGGAACATGTACTAAAAGTCTAATTTATACCACGCTTATGTTAGTTCACATCTCAAGAAAACTTATGCATAGACTTTCAAAGAGTTCTTAAACTAGCAATAAACATATGAGCTTTCCTGAAAGCTCTCGGAGGCAAAGGTTGGGATTACTGAGCTTATCCATTTGCGGTCATTAAGGTACATTAGATGCTGCCCCCTCCCCTGCGTCTTGCCTCCCTCGCGTCGTAAGGACCCATTTTTTAATTCAACTTTCCTCCTTCCCGCCAATTTGCATGATTACTTTCGTTTTTATTATGCTACGCCCGAGTACAGCTTTCCTCTGAGGGTATTCAAATAATCTAAGTTTAAAATAAATGTCTGGGCGCATGCCGTTAAGACGAATTTGTTTTGTAATGCAGTTGGATTAGGAAAACAATTCACGTCACACGATTAGAGCAAAACTCTCACATATACGTCGCTTGAAGTGTACATAAAATTATTTTTTTTTAGTATCACACTTACTTGACATTTCAGTTACATAAGATGTTTTAAGTTAAAGGAGTTTTTTAATGTTAATATTTGACAAAATATGTAATTCTAAATTTGTCTGTGGGAACACTGAGTACAGTGATGCGTAAAGTTGCGTTGTGCACGCGACATTATCAAGCTGGCAATATTGAAACAATTACCTTGAGCTCGATATCGCGAGATTAAGAAAGTCCACGGGCATTAGGATCTGAGGCAACGAGCCGAGGCGCTTCTTAACAGCCCGACTCCACAAATTGGGGACCTTAACGACGGCATAAAACTCGAGCCGGCAGCTCCGGAGACGCCGCAGATTGTACTCAGACTTAGTTCAGGATTAATGGTGTAGAAAACAGATTATCATTGGCCGGATTTCTATTAGAGACCCCTGCCATCGGCGCGTGAAAGTCCTCTCCTAACAGACTCGATGTTATTATTTTCCACGTCGCAGCGACGCTTCCCAATTTAATTCTATTAGCTCGTGTCGTGTTTGAACGACGGCACAATAAAGTGTTTGATTCGCGGCGCCGCCCGCCACCTCGCTCTCCCGACAGTTCCCTTGCAATAGGGATTGGAAAACTAAATACTTCAAAAATGTTATGCAAACTTTTTAAAAGTTTTTAATATTAACAAAACTGAAGTAAAATCTCCAAGTAAAATTATTACTCTGATTGCAAACATAGTTGTTAAAAGTGCGTTACCACTCTCAAAACTTCATATTAAAAACGCAATTGAAAATATAGATTTGTTGAAAATAACATTTTAAAACAAATGTAAAACTCAAGGGAAGTGAAAAGTAAAAGAATGCAGCCCTGTTTGAATTGAATTCTGTCGCATTATTGAATTCCCGTAAGTTATTCTTTGTTATTTTCTTCGATGTTTTGTTTATTTCAATTGTATAGAATATAAAGAAAATACTTGATTTGTATTTGCACAAGAGTTTTTAATTGACAAATATTGCTCTCTGAGATTTATAACTTCATTTACTATACCAAGAAGATTCCTAAAATAATCACATCACAGTAAGTACTCTCTATGCAACAAAATGTTTTACCAACTTTAGTATGAAACATTGTGTACCATTTTAAACACGCCACACGTAGCCTGCGAGCTTCGTATGCTTTTAATGAATACAAATTACATTTGCAAATGTGCTTAATCCACAAATTAGTTACACCAGCCGCGCACCCCCGCGCACCCTCCGCACAGCCCCCGCGCAGCCCCATCAGACCCCGCAACCCTTGCAACTAGCGACCGTACTTTGTTTTATGTCTAATCTATTTGGGAAAAGAGAAAAAGTACAGGAAAATCGCAATGCTGCAACATTGTTATGCAAGTATACTTATCTAATAATGTTTGCATACAAAACCTAAGATTAAGTTGGAATTTGTGAAAGTTTTTGGAATCGTTAGTTACGTGGAAGTGAAGTGAAGCTTCAGCGATATCAGTTTTAACGTTGTCATTAGCGTATTAGGATCTTTGCCTTTTAAAAATAAAATTGAACAATTTCTAGTTCAAAAATGTTCACGCTTTACTCGGATAAGTCTTAAGTTCATTTTACCTTCTTTTTTTTAAACTGAATATGTTATATTTAGCTATAGCAGCATCTTTACAGCTAGTTATAAAGGTAAATTTTCTAATTTTCCGTATACAAAAGGTGTTTCTAATGGAGTAATCGGGTCCGCAAATTGTTAGCTAAAGCCGCTGACTGTGCAAATTTCCAGCACTATACGTGTTTACTTTGTGTAGGTATAATAACCCGAATTGGGCTTCTTTACGCCTCATCTAGCGCTCGTTATGCCTCGATCGTAAATCTTCATTCTCCCGCATCGCCTCCTCCCCTTCACCCCTCTAGCGCCCTCTTCACGTCGTTCCCAAACACTCCAATCTTTAGTTATCATTTAGATACACTGTAGAATACATGCTCTTGTAAATACGAATTATTATTACGCTAAATCTCGATCGTTGTGTACTGGAACGGAACGGGCAAAAATATGTACGTTTTGTCATAAAGGTTTGCATGCTGTAACTTACCAAAAGTGTACTTTTTTATCAGGTCTGTTCTGTCTATAAGATCTACACATCTTTTTAATCACATTCGTTTAACAGACATATACTTTCTTAGACCAATAGAGGTCTGTCAACCAGGAAAGAGGGCTTCTCTTCTGGTCCATTTTACATTATCATGTATCTTACTAATATTATAAACGCATAAGTTTAGACAGATGTTTGTTAGAGTTTGTAGCCTAAACTGATGAACGGATCTCGACGAAATTTGGCATAGATGTAGAGGATGATCTGTAAGAATACAAAGTCCACTATTTTTTTTTACTTCACGCGGACGGAGTCATGGGCGAAAGCTAGTAGTAGTCATAAAAATTACACGTATCTAAGTAGTGCCTCGGTAAACTTCATGTTTCTCGTGCCCACATGAGTAGTGTTCGCAATAAATCTGTAAGACACTGTATTTATTTGCTGCATCTTCCCCCTCCCTCTGCACAATCGCAGCGCCAACTCCACCCCCTCTGCACCCCCATATACATGAAAGTTCCATCTATACGGAAACCAAATGAAGGAACAAATAGAAAAGTAAATACTTATTTGCGCTTTATTTATGTTACTACATTTCTTATATATACAATTGTGTTTATTTAAAGTAGACATTTAAAAACTTAACTCTGTTTTCTGTCGGGTAAAATGGATAAATTAGTAACGAAAATATTCTAGTAAGATTTCAATCTCCATAGGAAATCACTTACTCGACTGTGGTGAATTCCTAATTACAGTTAAGTACTAACTGTTATTACTAAAAAGATAGATTTGTATTTTCTATTTCGTAACACGTTTAGCACAAAGTTTTAATTATTAATGTCATAACTATTCAAATCCATTTTATAGGTGACACATTTCAATACAAACAATGTTATATGTTGCGAGAGGATGGTGCCACACGTCTAGCGGGTAGCGGGAACGATATTATTTTGTAGTCGGGCGGCTTCAGGCTTCAGGCACGGAACACAATTAACTTGTAAGATTGTCTGCGGAGGCTGCACTCGCTACCCCAACCCTCCTCATCCATCTACCCTCCCTCCGAAACAAAACATCAATAAAACCGACTCCGCAAAGCAATATCACCCCTACCCGATTCACCCAAAGTACACATTCGATCATCGCGTTTTAAGTTTTATGCGCCGCATTTATTTCGCGTAGGTATAGCAGTCCAGTTACCCTTGATTGGTTGTCGTTCCTCTAATCCCGTTTTGATCCTTTCCACCCAAAACCTAGCCCTCCGCAGTTAACTATTGACATGCCGCGTACGTACCTGTTATGTTTATTCGAATGCATACGAACATGAATCTTTTAAAATGCTCACGTAATCTGTAAATAGAACCACCAGCGAGAGTGCTAACAACTACGGCCGATGTTGTTCGTCGACAAATATAATATAACTAGCTGGGCTGATATGATATCGCGGTGCATACGCGGCGAGACCTCGGTGACGAAGGCAATCCTTGATA
>NW_013525270.1:1644874-1648719 GCF_000836215.1 Papilio polytes | reverse complement strand
TGAATGTTAGACGCCATAAAGATAAGACAGGTGAGGCGCTCGGCTGGGCCACGGCCACCGCTCACACGTGCCTCTGCAACCACAAACGTAACCGTGAAATTATACGCAGCTATAATTGTGGCCGGAGCAAACAATGAACTCCACATTGACTCTGTGATAGCGCTAACGATCCGGCCACAGCTGCTTTGATGTTACCATTACAACTACAAGATAATGTTAAAATAATGAACAAATTATCATAGTGTGTCATAAATATTCAAAGCTTTCTGAAAACTCGCTGTCCGTCGGTACTCACGACAAATATAATTATTAAACTTTTTAACAAAGTTATGAACTAGACAAAGGGACCATAGTTCAGACTCGAAATTCTTTCCAATGACCAAGTTATTTGATGGTTGCTATACTATCACATCTTTTATTAGGTTTTTACGATGACAAAGTTAATCGACAGTTAAAACTCTTTATTTATTACAATACTAATTATCATGTTTATTGTTATTAAAACGCGTGATTCAAATGTAGACGCTTGGTAAAAATTCTGTAAGCATTCAAACGACTAAGCTATTCGGCCTCTAAAAGCCATTAGAGAAAAGAGAAGCGACCGCGTTAGTCCGCGAAAGCTCCACCAAAAGGAGCAAAGAATCGAAAAGCGATACGAGCTAATCCCACTAATCGGTGAGCAATTGAAAAATAAAAATGTAGATTGTGGAATGATTCCATTTAGAGCCAAAACGATGCGACAAAATAATAAAAAAAAGGTGAGAGCGGAACGGAATGGGCCTGCCCTCGGTGGCCGACGGCTAATATTGAAAGCAAATCCTCGACTAAATCCTTAAAGCGGCTGGATTCGAGCACCTGGGAACTGTGTTTGCGCGGCAGGCTGATAATCATTCGTCGGCTTACTGTATACTTTCCGCTCGGTGCCGTCGGTACGCCATTCACGTGAATCAATCGCTCCTAATTAGCCGCCTCGAAGTTTGCCCTTTGCTTTGTCTTTGCTCACAATTTCGCTTGTGTTCATAATTCCTCGCGTTAATGTGCCGTGTAAAATCTGTTATGCGTTTTAGGATTAAACTTTGTTTGTTGCGTAAACTTAGGTTTATAAAAGAAAAAAGTTTTTAAAGCGTTAAATACCAGTTGTAAAAAGTGAAACATTTAATTATATAAATATGCGCTGATCTGCAACTGAATCCAAAATTTTAACTTTATTTATCAGAAAGTTTAAATTAATGAATAATTTTGATATTTCTGCAAGTCATTACAGTATTGTTGAATAAATAAATCGAATAATAAAAAAAGATTCCTCTGAAAAACAACAGAACTCATTATTTTATGGTAATATTTTAAATTAACTTCTTATTCTTGAGTTTTTAAGGTTTAATTGTTGTAACTATTATATAAAAAAAACAAGACAACAGCATTTTTGGAAGACATTATCACTTAATAGATATACGTTCTAAGTTGAACTGAAGCCCTGAAACTAATATATTTCCTATGTGCATTGAATGTGCTCTTAATAAGTGGTCCGGTGAGGCTGTCGCGGTTGCCATGGCAACGCAATCTATCTCCCTCCGCCAGCCGTCGCTCGCCGCTATAAAATAGCTTACGTTAACGTGAAATTTATTTCCATTTCAATTTAATGCACATCTTTCGCTGCAACTTTCCAAAGGCGGGCTTTGTCGTGTCGTGTGCAGAATATTCGTATGAGTATATACTGCAGACCGCTTTTGAATAATGTTGAGGTTTTTATTTATTTTGTTTTCACTATGAAATATGGAAATGCAATTTACGTAATTTAATTTAAAAAAAAAAAACTACCGGTACTACCGAATTGGTTTATGCTTATATGAGATTGTTAAGTGGAATTTAATAGAATTTGAGTTTTATAAATAGTTGCTAGATATTAAAATATATCCTTCTAAGATTCCTCTCATTCAATGATATGTAGTGTAAGTAACTAAGCGTTTTTTTTTTCAAATGTTTTTTTCAGTTATAGACTTCCTATACTAGTATTCTTACCAGTTATACTAGCCTTTTCTAGCACTCTTATGTGTAACAACTTAAGTTGTAAGTTGAACTTAAGAAGTAAGTTGTTAAGTTTACAGATTTTTTAGGAAGTGATGAAAATGAGTTTTTAAAATAATGTCTTGTTTTGTTTAAAAGAGGCTTATGTAAAGACTAGCTTTTACCCGCGACTTCGTCCGCGTGTATTTAAATTAAACAAAAGTGACTATGTGTCCTTCCAGACTATTCTCTACATCCATACCAAATTTCATCGTAATCCGATCAGTTATTTAGGCTACAAACTCTAACAAACAACCATCTAAACTTTCGCATTTATAATATTAGTCAGATTAGTAAGCTTATCTTAAAATAAAGGAAATTTGATGAAATTATGTAAATATAAGTAAATCAAACCACTATATAAGTTTCATTGATATCTTTTATTATGACTAGAGGTTTCTCTTTTTAAATTACAAAACAATCAGTTTCACTTAATTACATTTACAAAATTATTCGTAAACAATCTTCGCATATTTCGTTTGATATGTATAAAATGAAAACCTCGAATTCGTACGTTCACTATAACAACAATTCGAATTTATTTATTTACATTTATTTATTTTATTAATTATTTTATTTTAGGATTCGTTCATTGATGTCATAGGCACACGGAAATGGGTACTCTAAGTAAAACTAAACGATATTTCTATTAATAAAAAGTTTTTTTATAAATTACATTTATTTACAATTTTAACTGAATAAATATTATATAAGTTATGAGATCCTGATTACTTTAATCTCATTTGGAGGTTTTATGTTCCACTTCTACGGGATCTCTTCATTACATTAATTATTAACAATTATTGCTCAATACAGATAATATAAAACTAAATATGGTTGCGATTTCTTACTTTTAATAGTAATCAGTGGAGGCAATAATTTGTATAATTCATTTCTATTTACATTTCATTATAAAACTGTAACCTCTAATACTCGATTCAAGGGAAATTTTATTTCATGTCAATATTAAAATAATGAATATACGAAAATCTATCAGAACAAAAACATACATTCCCAAATCTGTTTTATTATGAACCTTTAAAGTATTTACAACGTTGTATCGTCTAAAAAAATATTGTTCGGTGTTTAATAAAATATTTAATACTTATACTTATGTAAATGAAATAAGACATATTTAAAATGCAGTAAAATTTAAGTAACGCGTTTTGTACACACATAATCCTTGTACGAATTGAAAACACATTAGGACAATTGAGTCAAGTACATAAACAATGTTATAGGAACTTTAAATTTAAAAGTATTAATAAACACATAAACGGTATGTATTACTGTATTTATTTAACATTGGTGGGCATTCACAGAATAACAAATACTTCAGCGTCCAATACGAACGAAATACAAATAAATTATCTAGAAAATTCAATGCATTTATATTTACAACAATTTATGACTTAATTAGATACATACTAAAGCCTAACAGTTCTAAAACTATAGATACAGTTAAGCATGTAAAAATTGCACACATTGCTTTGGTATACGTGACACTTAGAATATTAACACGTAGAAACACAATGCGCGTACAATCTCCTGAACGGATTCACATCGGTCACCATTCAGATTGCTAAGATCCATCGGTCGAACATTGATAGTAAAAGCTAAAATGATTGCCGCCGACCATCCCATGTGTTACTATTCCAAGATGTTATAAATTACGTACATATTTACAATCGCAGGAATAATCTAAGTAATGTCGATCATTCAGTACGCGCGCGCAGTCCGTCAGTCGAACCAGTCCCAGAGGTGACGGTAGAGTCCGGCGG
>NW_013525270.1:1614299-1643730 GCF_000836215.1 Papilio polytes | reverse complement strand
CAGCGTGGCGGGTTCAGCCGCCCGAAACGGTAAATAATACCCTCTTCGCTCGGTTAAGTGAACATAAACGCTCGTTTCCACCCCATATAGAATCGTTTGTTTTACGAAACATAAATTTCACAAATACACGTAAGCGCAAGCTCGACCTAAGTATGCACAAACTCTTTGCCAAATTCGTTGAAATCTTATTACATAATATACCTAAGTACTTCATCTACATTTTGGGGTCCATTTAAAATTTGTAGGTCGATCTACGAAACAAATAGTTATAAAATTACTGACGTATGCATAGCTTTGATTGAATACAGGTTACCAAATATACAAAACATAAACCAAAAAAAAATCCTAAAAGACAGACCACGAGCTGGTACCTACCTAACAGCTTCTGAAGAGATATTTCTAATCACGAATCATGCAAACTTTATTACAAGAAACATATCCGATACTTAAAACGCATACATAATAAATAATTTATAGGTCATTTATTAAAAAATAAATATAAACGACTTTAAATGTGCCACAAAAAGCCCAAAGCATACGGTTGATCAATTGTAACCGCTAACAAACGGGTGAAAATAGCTCCACAGAAGTGTCGGGGTGTTCAATAATGACAACAGAATGATATTTATTTAGGTGCACATATGTGGAAATAATTTCCATTATTTGAATAGCGGGGGCGCCGCGGTCGGAGACGGGGCTGCGCGATATTGCGACGCGGGGCTAATCCTTTAAATATATTATTGCAGGACGGACGCCCGCGCCCTCCTGCCTCCTGCCCGGGATCTCCGGCCTCCTGCCTCGGATCTCCTGCCGCTTGTCGTACGCTGAGGGACGCTGACAATTTTTAATGTTGCAAGATCGATACTAATGTTTGTCGAATATTGTTTTCATTTCATTTGCAACATGCATGAGATGGAGATTTAAATCCAATTTTGTATTATAATTTCAGGAATAAATATTAAATAGTAACTTAAAAAAAAAAACAACTTCAATTGTTTTTTTAATGTTCAAAAATTATAAAAGAGAAACAAAACCTGATGTTACTCAATTATTTCTTGCACCCATTGCCGCTCTATTCATCATTGAATATTATTTACAAACACAAACTTCGAAACATAAGTAAATGGTAAACTAAGAAATTCGAATGTTAATTTTGGTTAATACTAGAAACAATAACAAACTATGCAACGTAACCCTAAAGGATTCGTTCGTCCATTATCATACAAAAGCGTTTTGTCACTTTGTCCACATAATATTCTGTGTAATGAACGCGGTAGCCGCCCTACGCGAATAATAAAGCTATTTTACGGTCAGCGGGACCGCAGGCCCGATAAATTGCCTTAAATTTAAATTAAACTAGAATCACAGTTTTATTAGAGTCATCAATCAAACGTTACGAAACGGTCTTAGTTTGGGCAAAGCATAATAGCCTTAGTTTCGCGGCGGCGTGAGCTTAAAGCTCGGTAATTTGATTTATTCCCAACTACCCGATAGATGCACGTGGTGTGATGAAACGGTTTCTGGATCATCAGCTACGAAACGTCAACATCGGCACGTAGTTTAAATAATATAGTTATTTATGAACCTTTCACATAATTACAAATTCTTTTATAGATATGTTTAATTAGTGTGGAATATTAAAAAAAATAGCGTATGTTACTCCCACATATATATACTATAATTTCCATTAAAAGGTCTGTCAAAATTGGAATGTACTTACTCGTAATATGCGTAATCTAAATGACTTTGGGCATAAAACAAGTAGTAGTTACAAAAAGTTTAGTAAATATTTGGTTTATTATTTTAAAAATAACTATTAAGAGTTCAGAAAATGAAATATTATTTCACTCAAATAAATGGTATTAAAAGTGTATAAATAATTTATGTTTTGGCACTGCTTAGATTAAGGTCGTAAAAATAAGATATCAACGTGGTAGTGACTAGGTCCATTGGGGTGGATTTATTAAATGCACCCCGCGGCGACGGCGCAGGGATGCTACACTAAGATGTACCAACATTTTGGTCAAACTCGCCTGTCCATGAAAACAGTGGGTGTGTTAAAATATTATTAAGTATACAGTTACTTATATTAATGTCTAACTAAAGATCGTAATTTGTTTAAATAATTTTAATTCTTTGGAACATAAGTTAACAAAAATAATAAAAACATTAGCACGAAAATATACAATCCAAATATACTAACTTTTAAAAGAAATCGTGTTATACAATTTTATAGAAAAAATTGCAATTTGTATTAAGCACGTAACATTCGCATTAAGAATTATCAATAAGAAGTTAGTGAATATTACGCATCATATTTGAAATAAATACGAGAAAAAGGTATAGCTTAATTTTACAACCCGCATTTAAAGATAAAAAACGATTTTGTGCTACAAATTTAACTAGTAAATTCACAATGTTGAAATAGCATATCTGTGGTTAATAAATTCGGATTATATGCGATTACAAAATCTTCGAACCATTCACTCGATTACAGATCGTTCATTGAAATAAATTAGCAGCCAAATCCTTGCGAAATCCGTCCGGTCAAAACACGAGGCGTTCGGCCTATCAAAACACAAGTAGGATATCTTCAACCACTAGTCCTAGGCTTATAAGCCAGAGAGATTGATCGAATTATTCAAATTATCAACTCTAAAACAAAGACTTAAGGTTATAAATCGAATGTAGTAAATATTTCGCAGAATTTCACCGTGTGCGAAATATATTCAATAGCTTGTTAATACAATATCATTTGTTTTAGCTGTGGAAATACACTTTAAGAGATTACTGACGGGTGCAGTTTGGACGTTGGCCAGTGGAAACATCACATTATGTGGTTTAATTGTATCGTAATACTCTTGTTTTCATTTAGCATCAGGTAATGTGCATTTATACTCATCAAGCTATTTTAAAATCTGAATTAATTCAAGCTGTAAGCATTTCGTAGCACTATTTTTACTATTTATGTTTCGTGCGATAGCAACTCCGTCGTATTCCTTACATCTCTTTTATATTTTTTCTAAAACAATACTTCTCGCTACGCGTACGTTTGTAAAATAAAAGCTTAATAAAAAAAACAAAACAAAGTGGTAGGAAGTTGTAGGAAGTAGAAGGCGATTCCTGTAAAAGCTTCGATTAAATTCCAACGAGAGTACAGACGCCGTGATGGAAACAACGTGAAGCGTGCTAAACTGTTTGCACACGGGGCAGGCGACACGCGCCACTAAAAGCGTAGCAAAAACCTCGTAGTCTCGTAGCCCTGGTAGCCTCCAGTAGCCGCTACGCTAAATAAATAATGCTACGTGACTAAAGCCCGTCGTCGGACAACGGATGGACAGATTTTAGGGTGCAAATAGTTGTTCTAAATGAATTTACATCCAATATACCACTACTAATATAAAAATAATTCGGAAAGATTACCTTTTTAATAACTACCTGTCTAAAACACCAACTATTAATCAAATTGTATCTATAAATTAGTTACTTTACAGTTATAAAAAAAAATTGATTACGAGCAAAACGCATTGACATTATAGTACAAAATCCCAATTCTATTTAATACATAATACAGGTCTTAAATACTGTTATGTCGTCTACATTCTAGAAGCTTATTCCTTTACATTGTAAGACAACTGTCTGAGAACGCTCGAGTTATATTTAACAACGATATTAAATCCGTTCATTTGTCAAATTATTGAATACCATTTTGTTCGATTATTATCAACAGTTATATTGAAGTAAAAATGGATGTAATTGTTTTAGGCATCCAAGCAATTTTAATCCGAATTTACGAAAATACGAATAAAATGATTTATCTATGTTATTATATACTAGCTTTCGCTCGCGACTCCGTCCGCGTGGTATTTAAAAAAAACAAAAATCAATAGTCTATGTGTTCTTCCAGACTATCTTCTACATCTTTACCAAATTTCATCGAAATCCGTTCAGCCGTTTAGGCTACAAACTCTAACAAACATCCATCTATCCATCCATCCATCTAAACTTTCGCATTTAAAATATTAGTATGAAGTATGATAAAATGAATTATCTTATTTACATTGGCTATATTTGTTAATCCGAAATAAATGGAAACAATTTTTAAACTATTAAAAATCTTGAAACATATTTAAACTCTTACAGCCTTACAAATAAACGCAGTATAAAGCTAAACTTAATAAACTGAATATAAAGCAAATATTAATACAAATTATTTGTAAGGCTGTAGCAATACAAAAAAATAAGATACGAAAAAAATATTCAAACTATCGTCTTATCTATTAATCATCAGATTCAATCCTTTTAAATACTCATCAATACAGTTGACAGTAAAAATTCTAACCTCGAAATATTCTTGTAAGAATAACAAACATGTCGTCTATGAGTCTATGAAAACAAACTTTGTGGACGCGTGGCTAATTTCACGTCGTGCAGTTGGATATGCGATACGGAATGAAATGTGTCAAGAGTTGTTTCACGGACGATTGGCGGCGATCGCTCCCCGTTTCTTTAGAAAACGATTATAATAAACCCTCATCGGGATAAACTTCTTAATAGATTCACGTGTTAAATACGTTTTATTTTTCGTTGTTTTATGAATTGTATGTTTTCACACAATTTTGTCGGTATTTGCATAGGTTCTTAAATGTTTTAAATGAATTTATTTTCAACTAGCTTTGGCCCGCGACTCCGTCTGCGTGGAAAAGAAACAAAAGGAAGTAGCCTATGTGTTCTTCCAGACTACATTCTACATCTATGCCATATTTCACCCAGATCCACCATCCACCTATCCATCCATCCAGCTAAACTTTCATATTTATAATATTAGTAAAAAGTAAAATTACAACTCGCCCTTATCCCTTATGGAGGGTCTGCAAAGTATGTGCTGCTCTTCCATACATCTCTATTAGCCGTCATATCTGAATCCACTGCCTTCTTAACATATCCTCTTTCACACAATCCATCCATACTTTCTTCAGTCTTCCTCTTCCTTTCTAGCCATCCACATTAATTCTTAACACTTTCTGGTGCATGTCCCCATCGTCTCGTCGCATAACACGTCCATACCACGCTAACCTTTTGATTCTCAATTTCTCCGCCACTGGGGCTAGTAAAATTACACGAGGTATAACGTGTTTATTATAATACCAAAATTATACACACCTTCTGTTATATAGGCAATTGACTATCAAGTAACACAATAGTAAATTTGTACATTAATTTAACCCCAAAAGTTGTTTTTTGTCAAAAGATAAACAAACTAAAATAAGACATGCTTTATATTTATAACTAAACGCGGAATATCCTATATGAAATTACAATTCGCGCGAGGAGTAAAGAAAACATTCAGATTAACATTTCATATTTTAAGAGCCAATAAGCAGGCAATGACCCTAATGAGTGGGCAACAAAAATAATGTCGGGCGATTTATTAGTGCGCAAGCGCACAGATTTATCGTATGGCGGGCGCGGGCGCAGGAACACTCGCTAATCCCTTATAATTAGGGTTGTCGATTTTTCTACAGGACAAGAAGTTAAAAATACATTGTAAACAGAATTAGGCAGCAATCTTAACTTTAGCTTATTTAGAAATTGAGTTATTTATTATGTGTATGTTAACAAAAAGTTTTATATCTGCGATTGAAATTTATTTAAAGAAAAATGACATAAATACAATTATAGTTGGATCTCCAAGTTTAAATGCACCGAGACAATTGGCTTAAAATAAGCGACTAAATTCTGTAAATTAAAGTTATCACGTAATTTGAATAAATAATTGGCATTAAAATAACGATAGCGACAGCCCTATCATACGAAAGACAACGTTATTAAGAACACACGGGGCGAATTCAGTGCCGTTTGTACGCGTCGGAATTAATGTCTAACACTTGAAGCGCCTCTCGTGGCGAGACGAAACTAAAGTATCGATTTAATTATCGATTACAAATAAAAGACTACGAGTAGTACAAATTAAATATAAAATGGACTCTTATGTTATGAAAAGACATACGAAATATTGGAGTATACTTAACTGACAATAAAATAACTGACATTAAGAAATCGGCAGATTTGAAAATGTTGTGAATAATCAAAAGCTTTATTAATGTCATAAAATTCTCATTAGGAACAGATTTACAAGTTAATCTATTCAATATAGTACAACAGTAGTCCGCTACGCATAATAAAGAAGAATAAAAAAGTATTATCAAAACAATGCCAACATTTTTCTAGTTCTTAAAACAGTAACGGCATTAACCTATCCCAAGAAACGATTCAGTTAACACGTATCAAAGATTATCCCGGACAATCGACATACCGAAGAAACCGAGAGACATCCGAGGTATGCCGCACACTGTAAATAGTTGCAGGGCTCCAGACCGCAGAATCTAACGCGGGCCTTCGGAAACTATTGACAGTGAGTATGGATACGATCACCCTTAAGCCGGGGATTATGAAGAGACCGAAATAGACGGTTGAAATCCTCGCGGATTAAGGGATCCCGTGTTCCGTCCGACGGCGCGGCACAAAAATATACGAAGACGCGCGCCGGATGCGTCGATCTGGTGCAACGTACAAGACATGATATTGTAAACCACTTCGAAGAAGTTTTATACCCGCTATAGGTTGACAATTACAATAATTGCACAGTTATATAATAACGCCCATAGTAAGGTATTTGAAATTCTAAATACAATAACTACACCATATTACAAAGACATCGCAGATTTTTTTTCCAAATACTTTTGTTTTAGAATTTGAACAGAAAGAAAATATTGTTATTTATTTAATTTAACTAACGATATTTTTAAAAAACATTTATCTTTTTGGATCACAATTTTCTACATTTGACGCCATTAACCATAGAATCTTTACAAAAATAACATAGGTATATTGAATGCATTTGTAGTAATGTAGTATTCCTGCATAGTTTAATAAGCCACATCCTCTACGCTCTAGTTAATTATCGATCCTTTATCAAGCAATAATTACTTATCAGTTTCCGAATGACAAGGCTCGCGATAATGAACCTGTCACTAAAACTTCTATATTGTGCACGTGATAAGCTCTGTAGGAAATTATGTATAGGTATTTGAAATTGTTTTTATGATTGGGTATTTCAGTAGCAATGACAGATTATTTTTCGGGATTTCCCCTAAAACAATCTGCAAGTCAACGAAAGAAATTGTTAATCAGAATTTTAAGTTATACAATGTCGCTTTTTCGATTCCATCATAATTGAATTTAAGTCTTAAAATAATCAGCTAGCAGTCAATGCATTAGAATGCAAAAACAAATGCGATAAAAGTAAGTATACATCTTGTAATTGTAATAAAAGTTACAAATATTTGTTACTTACTCTAACTCTCGCTTCCGTAAGGTTCGTCCACATGGCGATCTCCTCCCGCGTCGACATGTCAGGGTATCGATTCCTCGCAAACGTCGCCTCCAACTCTTGTAACTGTTGGCTGGTGAAATGCGTCCTTTGCCGTCGTTGTCGCTTGTTCTTCTTGTCACCTTTGTCGTCCATCGACGGTTCGTCCGGCCCAACGCCGGGCGTCGTAGATTCGGTCTTTATCGTTGGCTCTGATGTTAACGGTCGATTGCCTGATAAATTTTAAAATGGATTAATATCATTTTATAACATGAAGTCTTCGATGCTAGTCTAAGCTGGGTTTTATGATTACGTGTAATTGTGACGTAACGTTTTTAAGGTAGGTCAGAGTTTCAAATCAGAATGTTTTAAAATCTTGGAGTTACAAAATGTGCCAAGATGGATGCTTTAGTATGTACTAGTTACGTAAGCTTAGTTAACCCAAGTCAAAACGAATGAGGTTATTAGGAATTTGTGCACTGATAGACAATTATATATTGTCTTGTGATGTCACAGATGATTCGTGATGTTACAACAGTAATAATAGCTTACCAGCTGATTTAAATTTCGAATAAACAGCGGCAATTAAACAAAAATAAAATGACCATAAATTGTAGAGCGTCTCACAAAACTTGGAGTACAGATAAAAAATATTGAATCATGGCGGCCGGTAGCGCAAGCTAATACGCGGGATTAGGGCGCAGGCGCACCTAATACTTTTACGACACCGCTGTAAATAAGTTATTCTCGATGAGCGGCGCAACACTATAACATTATTTATGTCACAGATAATAAATTCTTTTTTTGTGACGTCTATTTTTGTGTAATAGTGTGATAAAACGGTTGATTAGTCTATCATTTAGCAAGAAATTCTTTTTGTTAACATTCAATAATTCACGATTTTATAATCTGTTGTAACATCAAGAAATACGTTTATTTCTTGTCACCTATGACCTAAGAGTCGAATTAAATTGTTAACGATTAACAATACTGTGGATTCTTGGCTTGCAAATTTCATGTATAAAATGACGGCGACATATCTAATAAGATTATAATCACGTTGAAAACCTTTGACTAGTTAAATGCCAATGCGTTTAATAGTGCCATTATGCACATAACTAATGCATTTGTTTCATTATGTACTTCAGAGATTTTTAGCCATACCGCAACAACCATTCGTAAATGTTAAGAAGCGGCTAGTTATCAAGCGTCGTATATTGGGATCAAAAATCCATCTCAATGGTGGTAATTTTGTTTTGTAGAATTATAATATTTTATGGATTAAACTACAAACTTCTAGAATGATTATAATTTCTACCAAAATAACAACACGTACACTGATATGTCACCGGGTGATCTCAAATACCGCCCGTTTGTAATTTGACTAGACAATGTTGCTAACATGTATATAGAACTAATTGATTTACAAAACAACCAAAACTATTTATTCTCTTTTTTATAGTTTATTGCTTGATAAAGATAGAAGTAGTTTTCTAAAGGGTTCATAGATACGAAAATTTTGACTCATATAAAATAGTTGATAATATTTTTGTTCAACAGATTTCAACCTAAAACCTTTAATACCTTGATAATCAAAGTTAGCAATCACGACAAAGGGATCACAATAGTAGCTGAAAGTTAAATCCGTATTATTAAATAAAGTTAAATATGTTCATAGGTATTTTGTTGATAAAAACATTATCATCGATTTGTAGTTTGTGCGCGGCTTATGTATTACATTAAGGATTACTGTTAACACTTTTATTGCTGGTATTGATAAATAATTAAGATATTGATTTAATACATTTTTTTACATACTTTAGTCGTGTATTGAATTAACCTTGAATAGGAGTGATAAATGAAAAATATTTTTATGGACTTATATCGTTTTATTTTGATATAGTGTTTTCAGTCAAGTGCACACAGTTTCTATTCAGTTAGGCAATTGTTTTTTGTTTGTCCTAAGTTTAATTCGAAATTTAAAAATATTTCTGTCATACACTAACGTCCTAATGATAGAGATAGCTAGAGTATTACCCAAGCAAAAAAACGATAATACGAACCAGTCACACGGTAACAGTAATATTCGGTCATGTAAGGATTAGTGTATCACCACATTGGACTATATTAAAACCATCAATCTGTACCACGGGCCCAGTCATCGGCGTGTAATGAAGAGGGCAGGATTAAGGGGCGAGAGTGCGGGGAGGGATCGCTGGGCCGCTACCGCGGGCATTCTCTGCCGATACCGCGATAAAATCCGATAGCAGCTATCGATGATAAGCTTTGTGCCTTCGCCGCCCCATCCATCAAGCAGCAACCTTTGCGTTCGGCCGACGCGACAAACTTGTAGGTAAATAGCGCAGTTAACATGTGTTACGATATCGATACAAGCCACTTCAATACTCTACACTCTTGATAATGCCGCTACAACGTTTCCTTTAATGTCGCTAGTTATGTAAGTTATAATGATTCTTATCATCGTGTACGGATCGTAGACACGTTGGTGCTGCAACGCATTTAAATTATCTTTTAACTGTAATGAAGTGTTACACTTAGAAATGACTATTGATTTTGTTAGATACAGAACTAGGTTTTCTTATAAATGTAATTTATAGTATGGGAATGGGAGTTCCTGCATCAAGGATTTGTTGTAATGGCCACCCAAAATTTTATTTGGTACGGTCCTTGCACATTGTTTGGAAAAATGTTATTTATTTTGAAAGTGAGTATATCACTAATATAATAAATGCGAAAATTAAATAGATGGATGGATGTTTGTTAGAGTTTGTAGCCTAAACGCCTCGACGGATTTCGATGAAATTTGGTATAGATGTAGAGGATAGTCTGGAAGGACACATACGCTATTCTCATTTATGTTTTTTTAAACCACGCGAACGGAGTCGCGGGTGAAAGCTAGTACATATATAAAAGTTAAATTTATGTTGATTTAGAGAAGTTATGTTATAAAAAGAAGCCGTTTGAATCCATTTTCCGAACGAATAGTGATAATAAAGCATAAAAAGCGCTCGAGTCCGCAGTCGGCACACATCGCTGGAGCGCTGTTTGTGAAAGCATTAGATCAACAAGCGGGCTATTTGCTATCAGATTCACCGACGGTTTACTCAGTTTGCGTTCAGCTTTAAGTTTGTCACTCTGTGTGGTCCCTCTTACCAATTCTTATGAAATTTGCATCTTTTATCGTAGGTACAATTTATAGAATACTAGCTTTCGCCCGCGACTCCGTTCGCGTGAAATTAAAAAGAAAAACAAAAGTGAGGAGCCTATGTGGTCTTCCAGACTATTTTTTACACCTATACCAAATTTTATCGAAATCCATTCAGCAGTTTAGGCTACAAACTCTAACAAACATTTATCCATCCATCTAAACTTTAGCAAATATAATATTAGTAAGCAGTAACAAGTAAGATAAGATTTTATGTAGTCAGGATTTAGGATTATAAATGGACGTAAACCAAGAAATTGACGAAAACATTATACAAAACACCGATGCATCATATCAAGAGATTCGTTTCTTTAAAGACATAACATAAAACGCATATGACAATATAAATGTACTAAATTGGTTGATATTCTTATCTCTCATATCTACAAGAAACGTCCTTATTCGCTATAAGGTTTGCTTGCTAGTCGCTGCTAAATTGAAATAGCGACATTCTCAGATTCTCTTACCAGGGCCTGAAGTGTGAAAACGTATGGATGTAACTAATAAAAATAAGAATGTTTATAAAATAGTTTATTGACTACCTAGCTTCTGTCCGCGTGGAATTAAAAAACAAAAGTAAGTAGCCTATGTGTTCTTCCAGACCGTGCTCTACATCTATGCCAAAAGTCATCGAGCGTTCAGCAGATAAGGCTACTAACTACAGACATCCATCAAACCATCCGAACTTTAGTATGATAACAAAAAGGACTACTTACTGTCATCTGTGTGTTTGCGGTCCCTGCGCGGACGCGGTGGTGCGTACAGTGAAGACTGATCCACACCCGAACCACCTGACGCAAGCGAGGAATGACCACTGTCCCGGAACTCGCCCGTCTCCGCCCATACTGCAACAAAATTAATAAATCAATAATACTGAATATTTTATAACTTGAAATAGCTGGGATGTAACGCAGGACAGACTGGAAAAACAAACCACTGGTTAGAAATAGTAAACAAAATTTAAATGAACAAAATGCAAGAGATAAATTAGACGTAACACGAAACGAAGTACATTCCACGACGGAAGTGCATCATGAAAATATTAAATCAGTACCATATAAGGTCGGCCATATTTCTCAATTTAATTAGCGAGAAAATATCCTCGGTATTTATTACAGAATAATCCACAAAGATATTATTAAGGCCACTCTGACACTTACTTTCTGTAACGTGACGACTGTGTACAGCCAGCAGAGGACGAACGTTTTAAAGGAAGCGTAAATTCAATTAAAGTTGCTAATAGCAGTATAATTTAACAAGTAAATCTTGACAAAGTAATGTGCTCGCTGAGCAACGATGACGCCCCGTCGCTTACGCGGTAATTAAGTGTCCCCGAACACTTGTTAACAAATTAGTCACCGGAGACGCGCGGTGTGCGCTTGCCCTTATTTATAGCCGCCACATGAGGCGCGAATACTAATCGACATGTATTCCCAATTAAATATACTTTATTACTGAAATTTGTTATTGAACCCGACTTACAAAACGGCTTAATGAGTGTATCTTTGATAGATATTCCAAAAGGCTTCGGAAGTTGTAAGAAGTTTAGTAGGCAAGAAATGTTACTAGTAAACAATTAGTATGCATGTAAATTAGTCCATTTCATATAATCTTAAAGAACTTTTGAAAAATGCTGTTATAACATGACGTCCCTTTTACATTGAAACGACTCTAGCGTGGAGGTTAGAATACGAATACGTTGTTAGAAAATAATACAATCGTTTTCTATCTACATATTTCAATGCCAACATAAATTGAGACGTATTTTGGAATTCCTGATACCACAATGGATTTCAGAATTAAATTGTTCTATAGTCGTATCTTTGAATGACTTTTTAAATGTTTTATTGGTTGTTGATAGTATGTTGCGATCTCTGACGGCCAATAATCCCGTTGTTTTGGAAAAAGTCACGCACAACGACAATTGACACTGACAATTCTACAGATAATTACAAATTAAAAAAGACTGGGAGAAAAAATGGCGGAAGCGAAATTCTATTTACTTTTAATTTATGTCCTGTTTTAACAAAGCATTTTTCTTTGTAACCTTTGGCTTACCAATGTTTGATGATTTTATTTTTTTACCTAAATTACAAAGTACTTGTTAATCGAAATATTAGCAGTATAATTTTATTTTACGTACCTAACATTAAGAAATCAATAATAAGTGGTAATGTAAAAATGGATGTTTCGAAAATGTCGTTTACTTAAATAACACGAAAAATATTCTTAGTTTAAAATACAAAAATATAACATTAGTTATTCAGCACGCAAAACGTAAATGTAGTGTTTTAACAACATCATAAAGCAAACATACTTATCGCGGAGGACGTAGATAGAACTAGCAAGAAGTTATCGTTAAAAATGAATATAGACTAATCAGAAACATAAAATCGTAGCTATATTGCAAAATATAGCTAATTTCTTTGCGCACATTAGATAGTGATGTAAAAAAGAAGTCGATTGAAGTGCGCCTAGGGCCGGATTTTTATATTCTACTAACTTTCGCCCGCGACTCAGTCTGCGTGGAATTAAAAAAAGAAACCTATGTGCTCTTCCTGTCTATCCTCTACATCTATACCAAATTTTATGGAGATCCGTTCAGCAGTTAATCTATAAACTCTAACAAACATATATTCATCTTAACTTTCGCATATATAATATTAGTAAGATGTGCGGTAATACTTGTCTAACATAGGTTGAACATTTCAATAGCATTCTTTTAACTTTCAGTAATCCAATTAACACATTGAAATATGCAATGCGAATTATAGAATAAAACGTTAGTATTGTATAAGCAGCCATATGTGTCAGGGCTTTATCTCATCAGAAGAGCAAACGTCGGCTCGGGACGTACAAACGTAACGCAAACGACACACGTTCAAATACATTTAATGTTTGCTGGTTTGATAACAGGCGATAAGCGCACGCTCATTGTTTTATTGGGGGGCTGTAAAGCGCCATCTCAGCTGAACTTTACAGCGGACACTCGCACATAAAAGTGCTAACGGCACCGCACTGATTGGTATTGTCGTAAAGTTTCATTTTATTGTTTGTTGTGACGAGTTAATATATCGATGCACATATTGAAAGATTGATAACCAAGAAACTGACATTTAAAGTTGCCAATATCCGGTATGTTTAGTAAAGTAACGTTACGTCTACTAAGACAGAAATATCTGTCACTTTATGCAGGGTTCAAATCACAAATTCAGTATTCAATGACAAAATTTCAGATATTACTTTTGTGTATAAAAATCCGTAAGTTAGAACATTTTCGATTATCATAATCTACAGTAACTTTATAAAAAAAAGTTTGTGTACCTTTATTATTAAAATTTATTATTAAACACATTACATCGCGACTGTACAGCTGTCACAGCAATCGTATCAACGTCATTACGTGACGGTTCATAACTTTTATAACACGACACTAAACTGTTTTATTTTTATAACAACACACATCGTCGATGTAAAAACAACAATCGATTACAATATATTTTCTTATTAATGGTTTCAACATGCGTAAGTTTAAATATAACTTTACAAACAATTCACAAATGACACGAATGATGATATGTCCAAAAACAATTTTCTTTTAATAAAGCAAGAGGCATAAGTGGTACAAATTCCGAGCAAGCAACAACTACTTCTTAAATTTTAGAGTACTTCTGAATTTCGTTTTAGACGTGTATACAATTCTAATAAGTCTTGTTCGATTTCTTATGTATAATCAGAAAGTAGATAAGCAAACAATTAAGTTACTTAGTGTATTAAGTGACACAGTAATCGAAAATTTCGGATGAAATCTAAAGAATGCAGTCAACAGAAGTCTGCAGTAAGCGTAGGCGTGAAGCTGTAAATAACCGAGGTTAAAAAATTTTGTATGTAGAACATAAACAGAAAATATTGTATTTACATATGCGACAGATAGTCGCGTCGGTGTAAACAGTGATAAGTCCTTACAATTTACAACCGAGACCCTGGCACCGTGTTAGGACTTTCATTTTTAAAAAGCTTTAACAGTACACGAAAGAACTTGGATTGGATATTAATTCCAAATTTCAGTTAGTAAAAATAATGAGCACTGGCTGTCATCATTATGTATGTAATCGAATTACATTTGGATTTTTTAAATTGTTAGTTAGATATTAAAGACTAGGAGTTTCTCGCAACTTCGTCCACGTGAAATTGAAAAATAATTAGCCTATGGTATTCACAGATAAATTACCTTTCTAATGGTGAGAGTATTTTTGATTTTGTCCCTATAGTTTTTGAGTTATTTCAATACATACGTGAATTTTTAAAAAAATACGAATGTCTCCTTTTTATAACATTTTTAGTATACTCGGAGACGTATGAAATTATGAAGGACATGTATACATTCTCGTGAAAAATAAACCAACAATCTTAAACAAATAAATTCTATTTATGATCCCGGATAAAAATTGAAATTATGTTTTCATTGAAATCAAAATTTAATATCTAGAATTCTTCATACAAATATTATTTTATAACATAATTTTCTTGACGTAAGATTTACTTTATAGTAAGAAATTCCTGTTAGCCATACCACCCACAGTTATCTTACAAAAGTAATCCAAGAGCAAATAAATCGTAACTTCTGAAGATTTGTAAGTATTATAAAAATAAACTCTTGTCTTACATCCAACGTGAACGGTCTATAAAATATGTTTAAGATACGATAATGACTTTTAAAGGGAATTTCAGCCTAACATTGTAACAAATTCTATCGTCAATTTGTTTAATTTAAATCTAAGCTAATCGAATAAAATCAAAATTATAATTCCCTTACGGTTACATCCGCATGACATTATATGAAAACTTCATTTTATTTTATACATTTGTAAAATTCTCAATTGCAAATGTCAAAATTACCGTTACCATAATGATCTTGCTTCCTTAATGTTGGCAGCTTGTAGTTTATGAACCCTTTTCCACATGAAGGTTTTTTCCAATTTATTTACCTCCTAAGTTTAATAACGTGAAAATATATAGGCTAAAGAATGTCGTAAATGTAGGGCTTTTTATTAAAGAAATAACTATTAAGAAAATTGCTGTTATTGCTGACATCCTACATCACGAAGAAGTGTGTGTTTTCGCTTCATTATATTAGAATAGATTTATAATAAATGCATGTTGCAAAACAAATGCATGTTGATATAAGATTCTACGAAAACCAATTCGCATTCATGCGTTTCAATAACAAAACAATGTTAAAGATAACTTCTTTCTCTTTTACAACTAATCAGACCTCCCAAAATAACAAAATACTTCTTGACCTGTTAAAAGTCCACACAATGAAATGTGATCCTTAATCTTAGACAGGACCACCTCGGACTACGCGCCTGTTTAATAACATAATCCTGATAACGGAAGCATGTCCAAGAGCTCGTTTCCGGCTACAGAATGTTTGCTGACGCGCTATCTGAACAATGTTAGTGTCTATTCAGATGAGGTGCATCCGGAGTGGACCGCTCTAATCCAAACGCGGTGATGGCGTGGATTAAAAATTGTCACCGCTTATAACAGACAGGTTATTAATATTTTGATGTTACAGCGCATTTATTAGTAACATATATTAGTAAATAAAATTATAATCATACTATACTAATATTATAAATGCGAAAGTTTAGATGGATAGATGGATGGATGGATGTTTGTTAGAGTTTGTAGCCTAAACGGCTGAACGGATTTCGATGAAATTTGGTATAGATGTAGAAGACAGTCTGGAAGAACACATAGGCTATTCACTTTTGTTTTTTTTAATACCAGCGAACGGAGTCGCTAGCGAAAGCTAGTTGTAAAATATTTATGCCAAATAAGGCAGCGCGCCGTAGAATTTAATTTGTAATTGAACGATATAATAGAGGTTAATAATATGTAGGTTCTTTACACGAATGTGTAATTTTAAATGACCAGATTATATTCTCTACTTAGTGTGATATTTTTCGGTGTGCTAATGAAAAGAGGAATAATATTGGGTTTTGAAAATTTTAAGTCAGTTAAGACGCAAGTTTGCTTTACTAAAATAATTACTAATTTAACGTTTGTTATCTGACTTTTTAACAAAGTCACATGCTATGCTATAAATAGGTATGAATACGTTTTGAAAGTTTTTCATATTCGTATAGCCTTGAAGATTAGTTGAGAAATAATAATATTACAAATTTACTGAAACCTATATAGCTGAAACAATACTAATGTAATAAACTAAAGTATAAGTAAAGTTTTAAAAAGCATTTTTTTAAAATTTTAAAGCAACATGACGGTAACTTTAAATATTCATGACACTAACACCGCAAGCTCTATGGTAGTTTTGTAGCCCGCTTGCGTTCAATCGCCGAGCGATTCGAGAATTATCACTCAAATTAATGGCGTGTAAGTTATAAATGGCCGACGGATTAGGAGCGATCCATTTTATTCCTATTTTACCTACCGTAAAGAGCCTTCATTGAAAACGTACACAAATTCACGGGAGCATCCGTTAATTTTCCCTACGCCTCTCTTTCACACCTACAGAACAACGTTACTGCCATTTCACTCTAACGACCCTTTTCTCTAGCGCGATTCATCATCATTTCGCGGTTTGTTGATTTCCTATTCATGCTGTAACCATCGCTTCACGCCTCTTTGTAATAAAACAGACTATTATAAATCTTCTATTTTAAAATGCATTAAAAACGTAAACTGCAAAACTTCATGCAATATTTAAAGAAAATTTGTTCTCTTGTAGACTAATCGTGTAACTTTCTGTATAAAAAAGTAAATAGCATCATTTCAGAGTCCCGAGACGTCCTCAATTAGTATTCCAAATAGCCGCCGACATATCGTACACATAAATGTAAAGAGTGGACCGGTCGGGAAGCACGAACCGCGCATAACTTTTCAGTTCTCAAACAACATCTTCTTAACTTGAATCTTATAGCTTTTGAAATAAGTGTCAATGTCGCTCGCGTAAGAAACGGGACTTCGCCCCAGACGCGGTTGCTATATCACCCATGCAATAACCGTCTTACGGCTCTCGCGAGTAGGTTCAAAATGATGGAGTCGCGGAGGGGCCGCGTGGAGTGCGGGACTTTGGGGCTTATGGTAATTGTAATAAAGCGGAGTGCAGCAGTTATGGGACGTGAGAGGTTCTAGACCAAATCCCAAGTAAGCTGTAACTTCCTTTTGGATTTTCGGAAGCCATTTATCAGTCTGATGTGGGCGTCTGGAAATTTTTCATGTTTCGTTATTGTTGCGAGCGACGTGACATACGCGCCGCTCAATCCGCGCGCTTCTATACACGTTACACATCCACCTTTCAAGGTCGTAGCTCTTCATACTTTATGTTTTGTTGCTCGTTCGGTCTTACATTCATAAACTGACTTTTTCCTTTTTTTAGTTTATAAAGACGATGAACGTTGTAATAGTGACTTTAGTTGTAAACATTTCTTTTAGTGAGAAAGTAAATCTTTATTATTGTTAGAACATTGCTTAATACGTAAAAACTTCCTAATTTTGAAGTACCTTCAACATACAAAGACGGCGTGTAAGCAGTCGTCTAGTCTAGTCTAATTGGCCGTAGGTTTTGTAAGTACATATTTCGTATTTTCATAGATTATTAAAGGTATCTTGTCACTATTAAATTAATATCAACATTTAGAGTGTAAATACTGCTATTATATTTTATGTAGATAGATTAGCGATTGTGGTACACGAAGTACCGAGGGGCGGGCTAGTGCTTCCCAAGGCGCTCGTTACAACCAAAATAAATCAAATGCAACCCTTCAACCACAAGCAAATTACCGACCACCTGAGACTTGTAAAAACACCCATAAAATTATTAGAATTTTAGTGCGTTTAGTTTATAGGGAAGTCTGTTACAACAAATATAAAAATTAAGATGCTTAGTGCATTAAATAATAAAAAACAATGCATAATTAGTCCTTTCTTTCAAACACTATTTAACAATCTAACACTAAAGATTAAAAAAGTTGTCAACACCTGATTTTTAACCGGATATTCTTGAATTCTTATACCAGTAATCCCAGTGCCAATGTCTATACTACTGTAATAAAAAAGGTAACAACAAAAGCTAACGAGACCTCCAAAATATACCCTGTAACATTTTAGTAGTGATACAAGAAAATGAAACGAGGGAAGGAAAATTGGCCACCAAAAGAACATTCCCTCGCGCCGGTCGAGGGTGAAAGTGTTCAGAAGGCAATCACAGCTCCCATATGGACACAAATTACTTTTCCTATTCGCTCCGCAGATCCACTGCGATGACAAGTGGGATGGGGTGCTGCGATTTCGCCATGCGGTCATCTTATTATGATAGGGTATCATAAACAAACTGTTGTTTTCTAATTTGTTTTATGATGGCAATATTTGAACTTAATAAGCATGAATCATTTTTTATTTCTCTCTTGAATTGTCAGTTATAACAAAAGGTTTAATAATGTTTGAGGTGCCTACTCTTTGTATAGAAGTTAGTTAACAATTTTTTAAGCATTTGTATAGTCAAGTTCTATGTTAGCAGAAAAAATTTAGGTAGATTTACTTGGTCCGGTGGATAATAGTCTAATTAAAATTCGTCTTGTTGATCACGCATGTATACGCAAATTAGCATACGAATATAACATAATAATATTTATCTTTAATTCTAACATTATATGTTCAATATGTTTGAGCATTTTCAAAGCACAGATACAAAAAAAAACAAAATTTCGACATATGTCGTTCCGTTTCACGCAGGGGATTAGGAGCGCGTAAACGACACTGCTGTGTACATTTTTCAATTTGCATAAATATTAGTGGGAGCAGTAATGTCATAAATATATTAGCGGTAACACAGATTTTATGGCTATTACAAAATATCACCCACTATTCGACGCGAGGGTGGCGAAAATACATTATGGTGCTTGCCTTAATATTCTCGCCCTTGTTTTTCTTATATCATTTGGCGTATGGTAGAAATAATATTATGATGGTAATTTACTACCTTATAGGTATTATTCAAAATGTAATTTCGTAAGTTCAACAAGGGGTTCGATTTAAGGACAGTTGCACACATCTGAGAGATACAAATGTAGTCTAGGTCATTAGGGACCCTAATTTAGTAGTTGTTGTTGTTTAATTGTAGTTCTCTCCAGTTCTTACGTTATGCGATCTGTGGAGAATAGGTAGACTTTTGAAATAATGTAAAGTCATAACATTACAATTACGATGAGTCTACACCGCACGCCTCGCGCGCTGTCATCCGCCATTGTTGTCAGACCGTGTCATATATCACGTGACACGTCAACGTTTTATACAAACGCCCTGTCAGTGCTTAGAATATTAGATTCGAACCCGCCGCTGATATTAATGTTCCCGTGCTGGATAATAAATTCAATGTTACAGTATACCACGCGTAACGGTCGCTCTATTATTTATATTAACACTTCGAAAACATTTTAACAAATAGAAAAGGCATTTCTTAAATTACCCTGTATCACAAATTAAATACAAGTTTAAAAGTTTTAACAGTGGTAGAGTCCGCTTTAACATCTTCGCACGAATGGCTCGATGTAATACCACAACCACAGACAGGCGTGAAGTGGGAGCAATTCCACGATACATCTAATAAGTGTGTGCCCAACTTTAGTACCTTTTCCTTCCCGACCTTTTTCTCATAAGAATAGGATGGAACGTAGATTTGACGGTGGTGAAGAAGCATAGAAAGACGAAATATCCTCTTTAGGCAACGCATCCGCTATTGCGAATGTGTATGGGCAGCAGTCGCTTCGCCAATTTGGCGAATTAAGGTGCCCGCTTGTCAATTTAAAACCTTTTAATTTAAAAAAAAATGCCTAAATTATACATTAAGTTAATAATGATAATGACTAAACTACGGTCAAATTCTTTACTCAGTGTGTAAAATTCACAGAAACATATCAAAATATAAGCAAACGTGTAAAGAATTATCAGCGATTGTTATCCTAGTGACTAAACGTGACATTGTATCTAACTAAAGCTGAGTTAACTGACATATTAAATTTCTTAAAATTTTAGTCCCTGTTCCTTATGAAAGTTTATTGCAACTACTTATTACCTAATACTAGAAATGGAAACCAATTAATTAGATGTCAATGAAAATGTTGTTAAAGTTAAATAATGTAGGTAAATATTATGAATGTTTTCTGGTTTCTCACAACAGTCCACAATCGCAAGTCATAAATAAACTACGCATTGTTTAATAGTTGTTACTATAAAACCAATATTGTATTACAGAGTACAATCGTTGTTTATATTTACGGTTGCTCGCACAATAGTGTCCGCGATCGGGGGGCTATTATGTCATATTTGTTCTATATATCTTTTGTACGGAGGGCGACGCAGCGCAGACAACAATTTGTCATAAAATAAAAAGATTTATCGTCCGATATGTGTACAATGCCACTCTTTAAAGACCGTTACTCTTCCCTTTTACGGTGTCAAATAAAATGTGTACGAACAAACAGTAATACCATGTGCTGAAGACAACGGCTTTGTTTCCGATCTCTGCTCTACGAGATACAATGTTTAATGTCACTGAATTATACGAGTAATAAATGTACGAATACGAATTTTGGTTTGTAAGGTGAAATTCTTCTATAAATAATGTATGATGTAAAAGTGTAATTTATTCTAAAGCTTGTGTGGTGTATAACTTGGACCTTCTTCTTATAAATTGAACATCCTGCAATACATATCAGCTTTGCCATTCGGATATAGAATTGTTTACTAAATGTTATTCATGCGTAAAATCGATTAATGCACCTCGTTTATAAACAGCATCAACTTCGAGATCACCAAAGGGTTAGACAGTGGTCCGAATGACCACAGCGCGGTGACAGATGGTCCGGCGGCGGAAGGATTGGCATCTGCCACAATCAATCACATATCCGCCAATACTGTTTGTTTGTTGTATTGACTTTTTGTTTGCCGATATATCAGTTTGTTTCTCATTGACTTGTCCAGTCGTTATTGTCGCGGGAATAACGAAAGGGGGAACGCCAGAGATTTATTGTGCTAATGATTCTTTTTACCTTGGGTATCGTCAAAATGAATGATTTCCTATTAAATGTTATAACGGAATTACCTAAGTAATTATAAAAACGGAGTTCTTTTTAAACCATCTTCCTGCTGAAGAAACAAATCCCAACTTAAATGTGATCATTATGAAATAAATCATAATATGTCAAAGTTAAGTAATCTAATATGTTAAACATCAATAAAAATCCTTAACAAATTTTCCGGTAAATCACAACTAATCTCCGAGACAAATAACTCAAGTAAAAACGCCGTTACCGTGGGCCATGTGCGCGGGCTATTACACTTTGTCATCGGCAATTAGTGAGAGCGAAACTAAACAATTTATAAAGTTTAGTCGCGAGCATACCTCGAGACATGTGACACCCATTCCGAACGCCCGTTAACAAATTAAACTAATTCGTTCTGTTATTCTAATAGCGCTTCCCAGTGTTTCGGTGCCTGGCGTTATTTTGACAAAATTTATTACCACGCCTCCCTTTGACGGTTTTTTCCCTGGATTCGAACGTGGGGCGGATGCCGCGACATCTGTCGTACAGAGAACTCTGTCACGCCCCTCGCGAAACATGAATTTTATAAAAAATCCTCTCTGATTTTACCGCTTCGGTCTTTATCGATGTCACGTAAAGGTTAACCCGGTTTAAGAATTTAAGAAAAAACATTTTATATTACCTTGCGGTCGCTGAATCAATTTGGTATCTAGGGTTCAAACAAATTGCTACCATATCTGATCGAAAGAGTAAAAACCTTTCAAAACGTATGTAGGAAAGAAACAAATTGCTTAACTTTGTTGATGCAAATGTTTCAAAAACACGATTTTAGTTGAATCAAATTCTAATCAAACAATGAAATACATCAAAATTTAGACATCCACTAAGTGGTTTTTGTCAAGTTTTTGGCCGTGTATGTAAAAAATCCTGATCAAAGTGAAGCGACGACACCGGGCGAGAGATACTCATGTTCACATCAACGTTGCCAATTTTTTTTCTAACTCAAAAAAAAGACTTTATAGTACGGTCGGACCGCCGACATCAGCAGACAGTGTGGCACCAGGTTTTTGTATCAATAAATCAAGACCACTTAAAACTGTCACAGCTGGGAATGTCAACTTGTGCGAAACTGTAGACTGTGTTTGTTTTGCCATTATTTCTAAATCAGTATAAAATAGATGCAATACTTGTAGATCATTTTTCTGCGTTTTGAAATATTTCGGTTTTTAAGTTTCCAAATATTCCAAATTGGGTTTACAAGTTCTTGGATGTCTTCGAAGATCTTGTTAATGCAATATTTATTTCTCTGTTAAAGCAGGCGCATATCTTTTTCTAAACTATCGCATAACTACTGTGTGATTGTCGATTGTTTCGAAGCCAATTCAACTGTTTAGTTGCACAACTAAAAATAAAGTACCGTACGCATATAAGGTCATAGGAATCAAACCACGACTAAACAGTTGTGCGATAGTTTAGTCAAAGATGTGCGGGGGCTCTAAAAGAGATGCAATATAACAATGTTCAGTGTATTAACCATGCGAATTTTTAGTTTTTAAAGATTACAATTGGATTGACACCTTCTTAGATGTTATTAATCCAATTTTTATTTCTCTTTTGGTATAGTTAACATATCCAATCATAATAAAAGATATATAAATAAACCACTTATGTCGTTCAATACCTACAACGTAATATGTTTACCTTTTAGTAGACGTAATTACAGCCATTATTGAACAATCAATACATTTATCTGAATTAGTTACCGTATTTACTACAAGTATACATTTTATAGTATTATATTATTTCTTTATCAAAGTGGATATTTTTATCACTTCTGGTATTCGAAGTTGATAAACTCTGTTTTCTACAATAAACAATTTGATATTGAAATAAACAGTTTGAAAATCACCACTGTAAACTGTAAAATTTATAGTGACTTTCTAAACCCTAACAAAAGCTATAATTGCTGACATGTACGTAAAGTTCTACAAATACAAATTATTTATCTAATAGCCGATTTCCCAGCTAGTTTTAACAAATTGATAGTGTTTTTGGCTCGATAGCTTCATGAAATGCGTTACCGAAATACATAACTCGAGATTTCCTCTTTTTAGATGTATGTCAACATAACTAATGAATCACTACTTAATGATAAAATAAATGGGAACTTCAGAAATCCGGCATAAGTAATATTTGTGTTTATTGATTGTTTTCCTAAATTTATATTACCTAATATTGAAACCTTATATACTATTAAAATGTTATGTAAAGGAACACTAGTACATCCACTTAGCAGCGTGCAGGGTCTTTCATGCAGCGTGCAGTTTGCAGCTTGCAACATGCAGCATACAGCATGCAGCATGCAGTGTACATCGTGCAGCGTACAGCATGCAGTGCATATGCATGGGTTGTTTGTCCGTCGCGGCGTCGGCGGTCAGATTTAGACGCGACGAGATAAACTTGATAATCTCGGCCTCGACACGAACTAACGAAACAAATATTTGTTCGGGTCTCGTGCTCCGGACAAATTCCCCTCCAGCCGCGATAGTTACACGTCCTAAATATTACAACCAACCTCTTTGACAACAATCCATAGAAGTTTGTTTCTGACTGTTTTGTCTATCTAAAACAAATATTTTATTTATTAGGTTTGTCGTATATTTCTACGTTTTCATTTGTTTTACAATAGAAAATATAATATGATCTTATCGCCTATCAATGTTATTACTATCTCGTAAGAAATTTGAATTTATTTCTGTACTTATGTACATACACATAGTAAATGATTAAGAAATAGAATCTTTTTTTAATATATTTGTAATTGATGTAATCAAAAACCGAAAAGTAGTTACGATTTCGCCCCAGTGTACTTCAGTAAACCCTCAGAATATTTAAGTGCGCTTTCTTATATTAAAGTCTAAGAGAATTCTAAAAATATTTTTATAAATTAAAAGATAAATGTTCGATAAACATTGAACAAAGATTTTCAAAGGTCTAGTACAGGAGATCCTCGCGTTATTGAAAGGAAAAGCATCGGGATTCCGACATAAGCCTGCGCCGATCCCACATAATTAGTTTCACATTTTTTTCCTCGCAGAACATAATATGGTTCCCGTCGGGTTATCGCCTGGTAAGGTGAAAAAAGGCGCGACAATGACAAAATCAACGAACGAGGCTTTGCAAAAGATTCCGCAGAACCTGCTCAATTTAAAATTAAAGCCACGAAACGTGTTTTTCGCCTATTTTATAAAAATCTAGGGATATGAGAACAATCTTCGACGGATAAGCTGATGTCATACGCAGAAGTTATAGAATATTTTACCGTATGCAAATAGGATTTTTTTCTCTTGTAAAATTATACGGTGCGCATTCACACACGCTCGTCGGTTAATTCGAATAGTAGAAATCACATAGTAATTTTTCGTATTAAGAATTTTAATATAAAACAAATGAATGGATAGTTCATATAAGGTTAAACGGACGTTAAGAAACAAAACGTGACATTTATGTATTGTTAACTTAAAATGAATTACGTTTTTAACGCTGACCTCTATACTAAATGGATCGGCGCTTACTTGGAACCGGTAGCTTTAGCTTCGTTTGGACTAAAACAGGTGTATTGATGATATCGATAGTTTAATTTATTTCTATTATTGCCATCATGACAAGCCGCAGCCTTCATTGTCAAAATTACATAAATCACATGCCATTCCTTATAGCCTGTCTATTAGTGGAGGTTATTGGATTTTAAGTCAACAGTCATTTGTTACTTTTTATTCTGTGCAAATTATTTGTCCAAAACGAACTGGCTGGCTAATTTTGCAAAGTGGAGATTTATAAAAAAACTAAAGTGACAGCAAATTGATTAATGTAGCGAGCACAATAGAGTTGTAATGTATAAATAAAGCAGCATTTTAATCCCCCCATTTAAATTCAATAGCGAAAGCGGCAAGTGCAAGCCTAATCATCGCAATATAATGCTTCGTTGCTTTCTGTTGGGGTTCGTTTTTTGTGCGAGACAAAGATAGCTGTTCTATTTAGCGAAAATTACTGTAAGTTAGAAGAAGACCGTAATATCGATTCATCGGAATAAAGTTTTAATGATAGCGAATTTTGTGGCGTTGATGGATTGTGCTTCGTTGGTTTTGCGTCGCTTTCAACTGTTTTTCTATATTTTTTAAGGTTATTTGTACATCGTAAAAAATGTAAGAAAAAATAATGTTAAAAAAATCAAATTGATCCATGAAGAAACCACATACTTAATACGTAGGTTTACCTGCGGTCAAGAAGAAAAAAAAAATAACGCACGTAATCCACATAAACGATGAAAAAAAAAACTAAATTCAAAGATTGTTCTTTAAAAAAATATAAACAAACAAACCATGTAGTGTACAGTATGCAGTAAGGTCCCTAGCGAGAGCGTGACTAATTGCGCAACTAAACATCCGGGGGGCCTGTAATCCGATATTGATGCGTTTGTAAAAACTATCCGATTAGTTGACCCGGCGCGCGTCGCAGACACGCACCCCTCGCTCTTGCCAATTTGTCTCCATTACTCTATTAAAATGCAGGTGGAATTCTAAATTTTAAATGAATAATAACAAATATGCTATAATTTTAACAAATATATAACAAATAATCTATTAAACATATCTACATATATTCTAAGCAACATTTAGAAAAATGTTTAACCTAACATAATTATGAAACACTAGCTTTCGGCCGCAAGCTTGTCCGAGGAGAATTAAAAAAATAAAAGTGAGTAGCCTATGTGTTCCGCCAGACGATACTCTCATTTAGACCAAATTTCATTGATATCTGTTCAGCCGGTTAGGCTACAAACTCTTACAAAGATACATCCATCCATCTAAACTTTCGCATTTAAAATGTTAGCGTAATTTCTAAAACTAGAATGTCATAAAAATACTCTTATAACACAGGTTAGCATAAAAATATTTTACGAATTTCAGTTCTAATAGGATTAATTTTGTCACAAGTGTCACATTTACTTAAAAAATAAAATAAAAAAGATGCTTCTTACGCCAAAAATCAGGTGCAAAAACACATGAAATTTACTCTATGACAAGTTGCAGTACAAAAGCTTATCATTGAGGGTCTGTATGAATGATCTCTAATTTTGTATACAGAATGATGACATTGCGCAGCCCACATCCCGTCACGCTCATCATACCCGATCACCCGTGACGACTACGTAGTCAAAGAATTAAATTCACCTCCAACTTAAGATCGAAAATCGTACAGCAAAATGTCACAATAAGGACTACAATGTGCCAAATATGTATGCTGCTTTCACTCATTTTAGACCTAATTGCATTGTGAGCTACAAAGGAAATTATACCAAAATGGGTAGGTTATAAACTTCCTCGACTGTACATTGTCACTGATTATGACATCGATCGACATAATTTTTAGCACGTGCATATTACAGTTTGTGTTTATGGTAATACAATTAAGATTTTATTACTTACATTTTGGGCTTTTCTATTTATTTATTGTGCAATAAAAAATCTACATTTATTTTATACTAGCTTTCGCCCGCGACTCCATCCGCGCGGAATTAAAAAAAAACAAAAGTGAGTAGCCTATGTGTTCTTCCGGACTATCCTCTACATCTATGTCAAAATTTCATCGTTTAGGCTTCAGACGTTTAGGCTACAAACTCTAACAAACATCCATCCAACCATTCATCTAAACTTTCGCATTTATAATAGTAGTAAGATAGTTTTATAAATTACAAAGTTAGTGGCAAAACTTCAAAATTATCCAAAACAAAACAACAAATTTAATAACATGGTCATAACTAAGTACATTCCGGGAAATTAGCGGTGTTCCACTTTAAAACCTACAATCGTTTGAACATTTTGCAATAAGACGCGGAACATCAATTAATACAATACAGCTTATAAATGTGTCTGTATGAAAAAACTAGGTTAGTGACACGTGGCTAGATTCTATTTATTATTATCCCTTCGTTTGCACTCACTGCTATCTGATTAGTTATTTGTAGGAGCCCGAGTTTGTCTCGTTGCAATGAACAAGTCAATTTTTCCAAAAGTAAAACACCGCGGATTTCCACGACTGTACATTCATTTTAATACAAAACAAAAGAGACAATGTAAATGTTTATATTATCCCATCTCTCAGAAGCAACACATCTTAATAAAAATGAAACGGCCGAAGTAATGACTACATCGTACGTACGGGACGCGACGACAATCAAATGAAACACGAAAAGTCCCTTTTATTTTATTTACTATCCCAGTTGAGTTTAAAACGGGATTTATTTGCCAATATAAAAGAGATCCTCATCGGTATTCATGAAGATAACCAACAAATAGATTGGAAACGCTTCGAGTACTATGCCTTGTAGCAAGTTCTTCCAATACGAAATATTTTTTCGTATTCGATCTTGTATACTATCATGTTGACATTTAATCATAGTAATATTATAAATGCGAAAGTTTAGATGGATGGATGTTTGTTAGATTGGTAGCCTAAACGGATTTCGATGAAATTTGTTAAAAATATAGAGGATAGTCGGGAAGGACACATATGTAAGCTACTCACTTTTATTTTTTTTTATTCCACATGGGCGGAGTCGCGGACGAAAACTAGTCTAATATAAAGGCTTAAAGGCTCTCCATTTATCTTTAACTCAATTAACTTCAGAATTAAGACTAAGAATTATTTCTTTTAAGAGGACAGATTCTTCAACAGATTTCAATAATAAAGGAAATATTAAATTTAATTCAGAAACTCCATTACCGAAGTACTTGATAATATTAGTAACATTAAATGAAAATCCATACATTTACGTCTTAAAAATATATACCTTTATCTATTATAGTGTGCACTTCTAGGAACCATTTAGCTAAGTTTACCTTATAAACGTAGGATGCGAGGTGCATCGTAAATATTATACGAAATAATATTTGCACCGCTGTATTTATTGCATCTACAGAACACGCTAACAAGAGCATTTTGAGTAAAATAATATAATTCGTCTTAATCAGAACTTATCACTTACAGATCAGTAATAGGATACTTTAACTTCTTATTTAATTTTAGTAACGCATTAATCCGGATGTTTATGTTTTAATGTAAAAATTATAACAATAAAAAGAATATTAATTACTTGAAATAGAAACGCAATTACACAAACATAAGTTATATTTTAATTGATAAAGAAATTATCATTTGATTTTATCAGTATTTTGTTAGAAAAGTCATATCTGAAGAAGTTAAACTAGTACAGCCTTACAAATAAACGCGGTATAAAGTTGAACTTAGGAATAAACTGAGTATATTCGAAATTTGTACTAATATATGTTTAAACTCAGTTTATTTGTAAGGCTGGTCTACCATCTAGATTTTTGTGGCATAAAGTTCATAACTATCTAACAAAATTTCTTCCACTTTCACACAAGGGTAGAACAGTAAGAGATGTGTCACTTCAAACCCAACGGTAAATCTCCACGATCCTCACGCTTGTAAAATTACTATTCCTCTCATTATCTCTAGAAAAACCAGAGATAGCAATAATGTTCGTACAACTACGTTCGTATGAATAACAAATGACTCACGCTTTAGTTTCTCCAGCGGTTCATGGTGCAGTGGAGGAGCGTGGTGCAAGGGTGCGTGCTGCGGCTCATGATGCAGCGGTGCCATGAGGCTGGAGATGGCAGAGCCGACTGACGCCGCCACCGACTCATGCAGGTGCCCCCCATGTAGTTCCAGTTC
>NW_013525270.1:1609354-1614137 GCF_000836215.1 Papilio polytes | reverse complement strand
TGACGGATCACATTTTTGATGGTAGAAATAACTGAAAATCTTCTCGACGTGTCTAGAATATACCAACCCTCCGATCAATTCTTCATTATAAAAATAGAATAGATAAAAGAAATGTAAGTAAATATTCAGCACATGAGTCAAGTTTCTAACGATTACCAATTCAAGTTTCTTCAAATCATGGTTTATCTGAAGCTAAATTTACTCTTAAATTTTACCTCAGTGACCGTGTCTTCATATTTTTTTTTACTTAACTTAGTTTTACTAACAAACTGTTAGTAACTCTGTAACTAAATATTCCTCATTTGCCTACAGATCCTAGTTCACCTATCACGTAAATCCCTTCGTTTTATTTCTCCCGAGGACTGGCCATTAAGAACAAAAAAACATCAAAGCACCCGGTCAGGTCGGTAGAACGTTCACGTTTGCGTTTTTCTCTCTTTTAAGGTTACATTGAATTCCCACTGAAACGTAGCCGTATGTAAAAAAGGGCAATTAAAGCTGTAAATCACTATACAGCGTGTATCTTTTTCCTTCTACACTTCCCTGGAGTTTTATAACGCAACACCTAGGCGCTCTGTCACACCGATTTGAATTATGAACGTTGTCACACCGTATATCTCGATCAGGCCATACTTTATGGCGCGTTTGTTTCTTTTTTATTACAAAATACACATCAGTGTGTACGCACCTTAAATTGTGCTTATAAATAACACTCGCTGTATGTTAACGACTCAAAAGAAACTGCTTGATTGAATGACAAGTTCATATATACAGGACAAATATCATTTTATGGGCTTAAAAATTTATTCTGGTTTAGAATGAAACATTTATTTCTAAGTATTCCATTAACATGACATTACTTTTCTTGACATGTTCTACGTTAAATGAAATGACCCCACTTAACCTTTCATTCATAAACTTATCCAAATTTTATAAAATCCTCTATTCACATAAACTTATGATTTTCATTATTTCCATATCTCACGAAGCATGATGGTTTTTTTTCTTTATTAACATTCATAAAAGAATCTGCTTCTTTACATTCTTAACGCTAATGTATTTATCGAGTACCTACGATATCCAATTAAAAAAAATAATAAAAAAATATGATTCCAAACAACAGTTGGCATAACAAAACCTGACCCATCGCAACAAAGTGACCTCGCTCTTGGCAGTACAGAAGTCTTGAGTCCGCGCTGAGTAATTGGGCAAATCCGGAGCCAGCCAGCGCTCTGAGCCGCCATGATCCCTTTAAACCGATGCAAAGCCTTTTTTAAGCTGAAAGATTTAAGTTGGCGAAAGTGCTTCGCTCTATTAAAACACAATCGACTTCCGAACGACGAATCTTTATTTCAATATTCTATGTTAGTTCTTTTACGTCATTTCTCTTTTTTTAACCCTTAGAAATACGTATTTTCAAAATTCAAAGTAACGTTCCACCCATTTATTTATGTTACGAATATAATTTAAAATTTTCGTTAGAAATATAAATATATTTGGGAGTAGTTAAATAGGCTTTTTCTAAACTAATGGAATTAATATTTCGGTTATTTAGAATTATATCATAACTAGATTTCGCCCGCGTCTCCGTCTGCGTGGAATTGAAAAAACAAATGTAAGTAACATATGTGTTCTTCCAGACTATTCTCTACAACTATGCCAAATTTCACCGAGATCCGTTCAGCAGTATGCATCAAACTCTAACAAACATCCATCCATCTAAACTTTCGCATTTATGTTAGTTAGAATAAAGTAAGGTTCTAATTTCTATTATTTAAAAACTGAACAACATACCTTTTTAACATAAATATCAAACGTTATCTGTGTACATGACACACGAAAAACAAAACAAGGTCAAATTTCATTACAACCAATTCAATTAATGTCACTGAATACAACTACTTAAAACACTTATCTTTCTTAACGTTAATAACAATCTCTTTGTACAACACAATTGGAAACATTGAATTTATTTTATTAGTTTATCGCGTGAACGTCACTCGAAATCGAAATCATATCGGCATTACATGAAAATGAACAAAAACTACACGGTGTTACAAGCCGGCTGACATCCGACACGCAAACATTTCGACCGTATCTCGTGTATCGGCTGATAACATGATTTAACATTGTCAATAGTGCGATATTGACGGCTATCACTAAATATAGCATCGTGAGAAAGATATCAGGCAACAACACCTCTCCGCTCGAAAAGTTCAAATTATTGAACATTGTTTGTTCTACGATTCGTTGGATGGTTAATAAGGTTTTGTTTCTACAGTCTATTCACTTGTGTAAAATATTAGCTTTTCTCCCGCGACTCCGTCCGCGTGGAATTACAAAAAAAAAAACAAAAGTGAGTAGCCTATGTGTTCTTAATGACTCATCATCACCAGCTCACTATAAGTTCCCACCGAGGGGAGCATACCCTAAGTAAGGGGTGACTCTTCCTGACTATCCTGTAGGTATATGTCAGATTTCAACGATATTTCTGTTGAGGCTACAAACTCTAACAAACAACCATCCATCTAAAAGTACAAAATATTATTATGAAGTATGATTGTCATCCCCTTGCATTTTCTTTTTAAAAGTAGAGACAATAATAATATGCTTTAATACAAATGTATATACCTATAAAATATTGTGTCACTTGTTTTAACACTATTTTTTGGTCTTTTAACACAAAATGTGCAATGAAGTGATAAGAAGAATTTATTTTAAAATGTTATCACCAGGTCTGAAAGAGGTGTGCAGCAATGGCAAACATATTAAAACGATTGTTCAAATATTTTCACAATGGACGAAAAGGCAATACTATATTGTTATGCTACGCTCATCACTACTAATTAATGGGCATTAAACTTTGCTAAAAAATTACTAAAAAAAGAACTAGAAAAAAATCCTCATGTTCCTAACTAGAAAATCAAGTTCATCAAATCAAATTTTCTTCAAAAATGGACTTTAAGTCATAATTGAGAAAATACAAAAATAAAATTAATGGTAACACCATGCTCTACGCGCATTGTTTTTTTAGCTTAACATTTTTAACTTCGTCAATTTAAAATTAGACATAAACTAGTAATAAACTATGTAGAAAATATAAACTAATTTCAATCATGAAGAATAACAATGCAATAATTTTCTGATAAATATTTATTATAATATCTTATTTTATCTGTGCTATAATTATTACTATCTGTGTTTTCTTAAATATTATATTCCTTGAGCTGATGAAGTAAATATGTGCCTATTTGACATTTGTTGAATTGAAAGATACATTTTTGAATACAAACAATTCTTACTCAGTTTTAAAATTAAAAGCCGTCGGTATCCCAGATAAGGAAAGCCTGTATTTTAGCCTAGAACGTTATGAGTTTTGATATTATTTATAAGTTTATTAATATTCTTATGTGAATATTAAAATAATTATTTTATTTTATAAACAAAAAATGGTAAAAGCAATAAAACAAAATTATTTTTCCTACAAATTGTAAAATGATTTTGTCTCTACAATACCGAAGTTGTACATATTTTAGGTTTTATTCAAAAAATCTTTGAGTTTTAAAATTCTTATAAGAAACAAAGATTTTTGTACACAATATTAGACTCTATATTTTGTATTATTAATTAAATTGGCGCTTACTCAAGACAAGGCCTTTAAATTATGATGTCATAGTATATATTTTTTTTATATTTATTTGTAGATCTTTTTTAGTTACTATTTTCAATAAGTAGAATAAATATCTACAAAAGTGGTCAATACTTAAATTGAGGAGTTTATAAGTTAAGTTAATAATCATAAATCTATACAGACAAAAATGTTTTAGAACGTTCTGTTTCAGAAACGTTTTCTCTATTTTCATAAATTCATAAAAGACTTCACCAATATTATTCTTCCATATGTTTTTGTACGACATTGTAGGTTATGTCATTATTTCAATTAACTATTTGTCTCTTCATATGATTTTGTTTTAACCTTTGTTTCATACAAAAACGTTTATTATAATTTTGGTTTGTAATTTATACGTTATCGTCTTCTTTTTAAAAAATAAAACATTGTCTTTGAAAGCAACAAAACAATGACAAAGAGATCTAATTATCTACATAACCTTCATGTAATTAAATTTTACTTATGGATTATAAAACGAGTGAAAAGAGGTTATGTAGGATCCTAACATTTTCTACAGTTTTTTTAACCTCAGAATTTTGTGTAAATAGCTAAACAAAACGTAAACTTATGTCATAGTTGTATTTTGTCGTTGAGAAGAAATTACAACATTGTGAAGGAATATAAACTTAGGCTACAACTGATAATAGCCATTAAACGATAAGCAACATCCGTGATAGGACGGACTTAACCATCTCATAAGGTACTCACTTTAGAGAACAAAGTTTTGATGCTGGAAGGTTTTTGATGCAAGGTTGAGCGGTTGCTCGCGAATAGTTCACAGCGAGCTATCAGGAAATCCGGCGATATCCAGCATAATCTAGCAGAAGCCTTGGGATTACTGCGTCCACCCGCGACCGCGCGTCACCCACAAACGTAAACACACCAGAACAAAAACCGAAAAATCAACCGTAACCGATAAATCAAAGCTCACGATCGCGTCGACGCCGCTCATCCGCTAAATCCGGGCGGGATCGCGTAAAAAATACTAGTATTAAAAACAGTCTTAAGTGGGCTTACGTTCGCGGCGCGGTACGACCCGCGTCGGCTCTAATCTCGGCCACTTCCCGGCGCAATTTGAACCTAACTCCACCACTCCATACATCACCCGGGGGC
>NW_013525270.1:1576644-1609224 GCF_000836215.1 Papilio polytes | reverse complement strand
CGGCTCGCTGTGACGCCTCGTGACGTCACTGTTTACTTTTCCACGCCGCGGACACTGCACTAACGGCGAGCGACGCGACGTGCCTATTGCATCACGGAAACTTAACCCGTGGCGTCCTTGATATCGAGTTTGTTAAAAGTTATTAAATCTTTTTTAATCTAATTTAAATTTTGTGGAATCTGTATTTTTCTTAATTGCATAGGTTACATGTAGCCCTGCATAAATTTTGTGTGTGCAGATAATGTTGTGTCTAGTGTAGTGCGGGTAAGCTAAATTTAGCGTTTAAAGTTTGTACAGAATCTCAAAATACGTTTGGGTGTTGTAGCACAAATAATTGCAGTTTAAATGCGGCCTGCAGCCACGTCGCCCGCAATAAATAAAGCGGCGTAGCGAGCGCAACGTAAACAGATCGCGAGCATTAACCGCGCCGGCGTACATAAAGAGACCGGTATAAATATAAAGTTCCCACTCGCCGCCGCGCAAACTTAGCTAAACAACGCCATAATTGCCTTCATTACTTAAATTACTGAAATTATTTATTCAAAAAGCTGGCAACACCGTGGCGCGGGGAGCCCCGCCCACTTGGGGAGCGCGGCCAATGGCGCGCTCCGCGCAATTCCGGGCGGGCTTCGCACAACATGGCTGCCGCGGCTCGCTACAGCCTTTTTAAACGTCCCAGGTCTGCAGACGAGGTTGGCTTCGATAGCTTTTCGTTTTTCCTGTGTCTGGTGGCGTGCTTGTTTGTGTGTTTAATTGTTTAGCGTTGCTAATTTGTGTGTGCGAGGCGGTGCGGAGCGGAGCGGTGCTGGGTCGCCGGACTACGCCCCGCGCCGACGGCAACTGACCGACGGCGACAAGTTATCGATTCGATGCGTAATTATGATTGATCGCTAGGTATTTTAGTTTTAATTTTTACTTTGCGACCTGTTTCTTAATTCTTGTTTATCTTTACACAAAAAGTTAATTAGAGATAAGAAATTTTTATTAAATTTAAAATTATAGATCTGGAATGTTTTTCTTATTAATTACTATTAAATGAGTTTAACTTATTTAATAAATTAAATAGATAATAAAAGTAATAAGTAAGTTAATAATGTATTTGTCTACCTGCTTTACACCAAAAGTTTTTTTCACAAAACTTGTTAAGCAACTAAATATAATATAAATTACAATTAATTAGATATGAATATTTGATTATTGAATATTAAAGTCATGGTAAAATATATGTGTTATGTTTATGGTTATAAATTTCAATAAATGATTGTTTTCTATTTTTTTAATTAAAAAAGTAAATTATTTAAGCAGTAGAAATGTTAAGAACAATATAAATAAATATGTTATATTATCTTAGACATCACTATTAACTACACTAAAGTTGTACAAAACTTTTACTGTGTGAAAAATAATTGTAATAAATAATAATAAATATTAAGAACTTTAATGTAACATAAAAATAAAATAAAAAGTATATATTATGTTTTAGATTTAAGCCTTGTTTTTAAGGTTCCTGTATTTAAAATAAACTTATTAAAAATATTATGCTTTTAATAATTTAGCAAAACCTACCTTGCCTGTCATTTAAGCTAACAATTATGAAATGTTTTAATTAAATTCATATTATTTTGCAAAGTTCCGAAATATACTATATACTATTTTATAATTGGCACTCTTTAAATTACTAAGTCGTCTTGGAAACTGATGAAAAACAAAAAATAACTTAGTCTTTGAATTAAAAAAAAACGTATCATGATCAAAGAAAAACAAGAATCAAAATATCTTTTTATTGATGGATTGGATCTCTCTATATTGAGGATTCTATACCTGTAAAAAACTATTTGTTAATTATTATACTATTGATATCTGTCTCATTCTCCTACAAAAATATATAACTACTGTAGCGGAAATCCCCAGTTATCTACAAAATATATAGAAACTCCTTTAAATTCTGATAATAACAACGACACTGAGATGACTTTCTTTACAGATGGAATGTCTAATGGGATTTAAAAATTCTGGCATTATAGACACCTCGTAGCCTGGGTAAGTTTCAAATACAATGAACCGATAGCTTCTAGTGTTCAGGAGACCACTGAATGTGGGCACTAAATATGTATGTTTATGTATATACTTTATGGGAATTATAATTTACAATTACTGTATAAATGAGGTAGGTTTGTTGTATGGTTTCGTAAAGTTTAATTTTTAGAGCGGGCGCACACCTTTGACTAAAGTAACGCACAAATGTGGTGCGATTGTCGAATGTTTCGCAGCCAAATCAACTGTTTAGTTACACAACTAAAAAATAGAGTAGTGTAACCTCCATATAAGGAATCAAGGTGCTACTTTAGTAAATATTTATAGTTGGGCGATAGTTTAGTCAAAGATGCGGCCGCCCTCATGCTGTAAGAAATAATACTATCCATATTTCTGTTCATAATAAATGCTCATAAGATTCTGAAAATGTAAAAGAATCACTTTCTTATAAAGACTTGAAAACGCAAGTATACGAGTGCAAACAGTAAAATGACAATAACAGTCCCCGTTTCCGTTGTAAACACGTCAACGTGAATGATAATCATTCAAAACTGCATCATCGCGGTCTCGCAGCGATTTGTCTGATTAATCGTGCGTCGCAGATGTCTAGCCAAAAATAAAGGGCATTTAGGGTCGATAGAGCGCGGAATAACAGGACCGTCCCCAATGACAGCGCCTAATGGATAGTGTTCATGCCCTTTTTTATTATGATTGCTGATTTTTTGTGGAAACAAACAACCTGATGTCGATTTATAAGAATTGATGGATACGTGCTCCTAAAAACGACTAAAAGTTCAAATAAAAATGGTTGGTAAGTAGTAAAAAAAATACTAAGCGTTTTTTCAAAACTAGCTTTTGCATGCGACTGCGTTCATGCGAAATTAAAAACTAACTTATGATACTCAGTGATAACGTAGCTTTCGAATTTAAAATTAGTCCAGTTGTTTGTTTATTTTATTTACATACAAAAATACAAATCTTTTCTATAGCGAGATTAGCAATTTTATTTTATCATAACTGTAACGTAATTTTCATCGCATTCTTGGAAGTGTGAGTAAATGATGGAAGTTCCTACGAAATTATCAAACAGGATTCCTCTTCAGTTACCTGCGAAAAGCCCCGGTATGCCCAAATACCTATACGTTACGAAGATATTTTAAATTCGTGGGTCAAATCGGAACACGCTATATTTCTGCTAGTTATTCTTCACCAGAACACACTGTATTATTATGTCATATTAAATACAACCGATATTTAAGAATGTAAACTCTCATTTATGCTGAGTTGCTGAAGTTTCCATCCATTTTATTATTATCTATGGATTAGTTTTAGGTTAAAATAAGTTTCAAATGAGCAAATATCAAGTTGCATAGTTCGGAAACACATGAAGTTATCGAACTAAAAGTACTAACGAATGATTAAAAGTACCTGAGTAATCTGCCATTAATGATACCTAATTTTAGTCCCTTTCCCTTTTCACTCTTTTTTAAGAGGAAGCCCATCCCTTCCTTAGGAAAAGTAGATTTTACGGCAAAGGAGACGCGTAGGAAGGGGAATTATTCTCTTAATGTGCGTCTTCTCCTCCGTTGGTTAAGGTTAGGCCACGCATTTGCAATTTCGGATGTCTAAGGGCAGCGGTCGCTTTGCCATTTCGGCGTTTTCAGGTGGCCGTTTGCCTGTTTGCCAACTTAAAACATAAATAACCACCTAACCGTTGCCTAACCTCAACTATATTCCATTCCTCCCACATAACATTTTATAGCATTTATGCATTTATAATGTAACAAATCAATTCATTAATACGTAATTAAATTTGATAGGCGATTCATTTCTCATATAATTTGGCGCTAATGGGAAACAATTTGCATGATCTGATTGCAGTCATTAATGTATGTATCAAGCCACTAACGACATAATTAAACTTTATACTGCCTGTTTAGTACATTATATTGGATATAATCTAGGTAACTAGGCACTAAATAGGTCTTAAGTCAACAATAATTGTAACTACTAACAATAACAATCAATTATTCATTTCTAAAGTTACATAAATCCGAATTTCTAAAGAGAAATAACCTAAGTATATTATAGAAAAGAATGCATGTGCTCACGTCCATTAAGAAAACCCTGTAAAAATTATTATACTTATGAAACGTCATAAGTTTTAAATTTAGTTTTTTGGATTATAATAAAATCACTTATACAATGTAATACAATATTAAAGGAAGCTTAAGTAAATGTGCATAAAGTGCGAGATATATCGTCTGCTAATGTCATCGCTGGTGCCTCAGCCAGTCTGCAGTCGGAAGATTACTAACAGATTATCTATAAGAACATAATCCGTCCGGCGTCACCGACTGAACTTGACCGGGTTTCACCCGCACACATATGATGCTGGTTATTACAATGACATACATAAAATGACGTCAATGTTAAAAATGTAGGTGCTTAAATATGATAACTAACTTAGAAGTACGTCTTTTGGAACAACCAAGCAGCGGCAGCGAGTAGATTTTCTCTAAAGTGCGCATCCTCAATATCAAAAGTGTAGTAGGCTTTAAAAGAAAGAATACGCTCTTGTCCTGAACTATGTAATTAAGTTCTAATGGTTTGTAAATACGGTAGAGGTTAATGCTGCCAAAAAATAGAAGAAATTGTAGCTTTAAGTATGACACTAGTTTGGCCCATAGTAGATTCTATTGTAAAATTAATTTAAAACTATTATAAGATTTGTTAAATTCATAACTAAATTTACGTGATAGCAAAATTCTGTTACTTAGAAAGCCTAGTTTTAGACGCACGTTGATTCTTTCTTGTTCATAATAATTGTAACGAAAGTATGACGTAAGAAACCGGCATTTGTCAGTCACACGGTAGCGTTTTAAAATCCATATTTAACTTCACATAGATTAGGTAATGCATTTTTATCACTAGAGCCATAAATTAAAATAAATCTAAACGGTTATCGGTGACATGGCACGCCGCTGTGCTTTTGATTAGATACAAATTAAATGTTGTTTGTTGTCGAAAATATTTTAAAGGAAACCTTTATAAAAATATAGGTATTTTACGGTCCTGTATATTTTATGTGCAATTTATTAATCGTGACATATGAAAATTTCAACTTCAATTTCAAATTCAACAGTGGTAGAGCCCGCTTTAACATCTTCGTACTGCAGGGCCGACTCGCCCGGTGGAATACCACGACCACACAGAAAACAAGCGTGAAGTGGAAGCAATTCCACGTTTGTCTGATGTGTGTGGTGCCGGAGGGCTAATTTTAGTCCCTTTCCATTTCCACCCTTTTCCTAATAGGAAAGGATGGGAAGGAAAAGTGGATTTGATGATGGAGGAAACTCATAGGAAGGGGAAATGTCCTCTTTATGTGCGTCTCCTCCTCCGTCGGTTAATGGTAGCTAATGCATCTGCAATTGCGGATGTTTATAGGCAGCGATCGCTCTCCATTTCGGTGGATTCAGGTGGCCGCTTGCTCGTTTGCCACCTTATATTATAAAACAAAAAATTATATGTTTAGTAACAAGAGGAGCGTATTTTCATTTAATATAATATTTACATCTTGAATTACGTTCCCTCAAATGCGAGAAAATCATTTGTTGTCATATAACTTTTTATTCTTTAATTAAAGTTTATATCGTTAATGACTTTAATTTCAAAATTTTCCGCTGAAATAAAACCAACACGGGTAACGTAACTTACCCGACCGTCACGATTTCCCTCGGCGCTGTCTGTTTACAATTGCCCTACTTACCGCTAATTTATTCACTTGGAATATTCAAAGCTGTAGCTCCCAATATTCATTTAAATTTTCTAATATACAAAGCACAAATTCGTGAGATAATATTTTGTTAAATTCGCGCAACATTGTGATGTCTCAAACAGGGTGACCATAATTCAGCGTAAACGACTCGAAACATTGTTACGAAAAAACTTTCAAAGACATTCTTGATAGATTCTGATCATTTCACGATAAAAATATCTTATAAAAGGAGAAAAGGGTATGTTCTAAAAGAAATTCAAAGAAATGAATGCAACATTAAATAGATGATGTTTTCTTGATCATATCTAATTTACTACAAAACAGAGGACAGACAATATAATCAACTTTTAGTTTACTTAGACTTGAACATAAGAATCTAACAACCGATCCCATCAAGTGTCTTACAAAATTCAAATAAACAAATCATGGTCACAGTACACGAGACTTAGCGAAATGATCCCTATTATTAATGATTCCAGTTCTCTAATGAAGTGAAATTATGCAGCTTCAGTGTGTCTGTGATCACAACAATGGGCATGATTCTTGCTTGTGATACCATCTTAAGATAAAGGCTTTCTGTTAATTTTTGAACGAGTGTCCTATTCTCTGCGTTTACTCAATACCTTTCGGATATTGTGATATATTATAAAAAAAAAAATTTTGTATAAATTTTCACTCCAAACGATAGCCTTTACTTTTCTGAATTCAACAAAAAGAAACACCAATAATTTCTTATGTTAAAGTTAACTTTTGTATAGATTTAACAGTGGTAGAGTCCGCTTTAACATCTTTGCACAAAGAGGCCAGCTCGCCCGGTTTAATACCACGACCACACAGAAAACAGGCGTGAAGTGGAAGCGATTTCGCGTTTCGACTGATGAGTGTGGTGCCAGACGCCTAATTTTAGTCCCTTTCCCTTTCCACCCTCTTAAGAGGAAAGGATGGGAAGGAAAAGTGGATTTGACGGTGGAGGAGACGCATAGGAAGGGGAAATGTCCTCTTTATGTGCATCTCCTTCTCCGTCAATTAAGGGTAGGCAACGCATCTGCAATTGCGGATGTTTATGGGTAGCGGTCGCTTTCCATTTCAGTGGATTCAGGTGGCCGCTTGCGCGTTGTCAGCTTAAAAAAAAGATGATATTCCTCTTTAATTTTTATTAATATTAATAATACACCGTTACTATTATCAGGCAACATTACTAATTTAGCAAGTGGTCAAGTGTATAGGTGTGCTTATCTTTCTTTCATTTTTTATTTAATTTAACCAATTACAACAAATAGAAATCTTTTTTTTTCGTCTTAATTCGTTTCGTAACCAGCCAAAGAAAAATATTTTAGCAAATTTGATAAAACTCCGTCCGCAGATAATGCTTGAGAAAACGGCGTCCTGTAATTAAGAGAGGTCGCCGTAAGCCTATAAAAACAGAAGGAAGGACCTAAATTAATTTGGTCGGCACAAGCCTTGAGAAACTTCGCAAATTGAGATCTTATCTTTTAATTCCTTTACGACTCAACGTCTATTGGTTTAGTAACTAAGTTTGTTGGTCGTTATTTAACTCGATAAACAATTTAAAAATGTTATTTTTCCTCATTAACAACTATTACGATTGTCAAGTGACTGTAAAATCCGTATCATCATGAAAACCTATTTTGTTAGTTTGACTATTTTCTATGACGAGAGCATTACAAGTAAAAAATGAGTTTCTAAATAATCTTCTTTATCGATGCCTCTCGTTTGTTGCCTTATCCTATAGTAAACCTGAATGACCTATAAAAGACTCACTCTACACTAATAATATAATGAAAAAATTTTGATTTTTGGATTTTTGTCTGTATTGAAATAATAAAAAATGGGTCACCATAAAAAAGCTATGTTGTCGCTGACTACCATAGGCTACTATTTTTATCTATAATAAAATTATAAAAAGGAAAAAAATAGGCGCAAAAACAACTAGGCTGATTTTAAAAATTATTTCACCGTTAGAAAGGTTATCTGTGAGTAACATAGGTTACATTTTTTCATTTTTTTAACATTACTCTTAAATTTCACCCGGACGGAGTCGCGGGCAAAAGTTAGTTTAGTATAAAATTTATGTAACTACACATTGTACAATAACTAAGTCGTAGTTAAAGTTATAAGTTAATGTATAAACAGAGCTACATATCCAAGTGATTTGCGTTTAAACAGACCGACAATGGAAACTGAACCCATGCTTAATTACCGACCGGAATCAATAAAGCGCTGCGGCCCGGCTGTCTCAAGCTTGCGTAATGTCCGCACACGTTAAACTCTGTGTAGGACTGTCTTGTTTCATAATATATTGTGTCTTGTTGCCTTTATGAAATCCTGGTTGTTTTTAGTATGTTTTTTAGCAATTATTCACTAAATTTATATTGCCGTAATTTTTAACAAAGCCGTGCTAACCGTATGCATTCTTAAATAGTCTTATTGAAACTCTACCAAGCAATTTCAGTAGACTCTTGACAGTTTTAAACATTGTTAAACCAACGGTTAACAAATTTTAAAATAATTCTACTGTAAAACCTGCCATCCATTTTTACCTATTTCTAATGTAGAGTCTAGATTCATAATTTAAAATCTTTACATTTATATGAACTACGATTTTTATGTCCCAATTTCCAAGTTCACATAGTCGTCCTAGTTCGGAATAGTTAGTGTGTCTCAATCACACGGCTCGTAAAGCTGCCGCTGCGATAGTTGCCGCTCCCTGTTACTTCCACTACATATAATTACGATTAAATTTACTGCTTTTATTGCGCTACCAGCACTGTCTGCATATAGCATTGCAGCCAACTACCTTAGATACCGCTCTTACAGGATTAAGACATTAGACTAATTAATACTAAGCTATACTATCTAGAGGAGTTAGTTTTATTTCTTATGTTGGTACTTGGAGGTATGCTCGACATTAATTTTGTTAAATGGAATAGATAAGCCATTTTTGAACGTAAAAGACGACAAACAAATGATTACCGGTAATTCTAATTTAGTAACAAAACTTGATGTTAAATAAATGTTCAATTACAAACTACAGTTACCGTCATAATCTCAGCCAGAAGACAAGGCATGTTTCTTTGATATCGATTCAACTAATTCACGGAAATACAACAAAAGGATGTGAGGTCTACAATATAAATCAATCCGATTCCCGGGAGCGGTGAAATTAGCGTGTAATACTTCCTGTTAGAATTATAAACGCCCCATTCTTCGGTAAATAGATGTCGCGACGCTGCTGCGAGGTCTGTACAGCGTCAGCACGCGGCATACACGCGACATGCACGCGGCGTGCACGCGTCAGACACGCGCTTAGCAACAACCGCGCGCCTTCCGTAAGTATTAACCACCAGTATAGTGACCATGTACAAGGAATACATCAGGAGACATCCTACTTGTAATGATTTCTTTGCTAAGTAATTGCTACGAATAATTTTAGTTAGTATATCTGCAAATTCGGTTATGTTCATCGGTGATTTATGTTCCTTGTGTCTTATCTAATAAGAAAATATGTGTGTGTATAAATACTTCTAACTGCTAAAAATCCTTTTTTGAATACAGTTTTTAGTACAAAGGTTTTTTCCGAAGAGTATTATAAAGTAAAACACAATAGAAAAAGAACGAATATTTTCCCTGATATCTATTCGTGTTGGTGTCCCTAAATTTCATTGTATTTATTTTCTAACTGTCCTCTCATTCGTGTGAAGTTCGAATCCAGTTTAGATTTCATCAGTAGCCGCCCTCGTTGCGTCCGAACAAACACACAAACAGATTGCATTATTATTTAATTGTTTCGAGTGCTACTTTCTTTTGTTAGTTTAAAGATTATGCTAACACTGATCCGATGTGCTTTTGTCTTTGTTTATATTGTCTCTTCCCAGGACACTTTAAAAATATAGGACTTGAAATCAAATGAGCAACGGTTTCGAATAACTCGTAGTTTCTTCACGTATATTCTCAAAATTTCTATTAGAAGTAAATTTTCACAGATGTCATTTGGTTATTATTACAAATAGCTGTTGCCCGCGACTTCGTTCACGCATATTAAGATAAAAAGTAGCATATAATATGCCCGACTATGTCAGCTACCTTTCAATGAAAGTCCGGTCGCCAGCCAAGCCGTTTCGGAGTATACCCGGAACAATCGCGACTTGCGGACAGGCAGGCAAAAAAAAATTAAATGCGATTTTCGTTACCAGCAAAGTAAATAGATAATTTTCCCGAAATCTGGATTTTTTAAATGTTACTAGAATTCGAAGTTTTAAAAAATGACCAAACTCTAGATAAAGTACACATGTATCAACGCCCATCAATATTCAGTTTAACGGGAAAAATATTTAGAAATGTTCAAAAACAACATTAATTTATCAAAAACCAGTGCATCGCTAACGGGCTATCTAGAGTAATGCTGGTGGGCCATACATCAGTTTGTTCCATTCTGATGTTAATGCGCTCGCCGCCGCTCTGCGCCCGATATTGTGCGTCCCTTCCGCAATAACAAATGTTTATTTTATACACAACGCCACTAACAATAGTGGGCAAATACCTAGACACCGTAAATGTTCGCGCGATGCGATTTAGATGGTAATGCCCCCGCAGTAATAATAACGACCGTTTGTTGTAATTTCACTGTTTATTCGGATTGCGGTCCTCTATTGTGAATTTAGGGAATATTCGCTTTTGTTATTTTATTTTGATATCCTATACGGAGACAAGTTATCTTTATTAATTAATTGCATTAAATGTGTTTTGTGCAATACTTTTAAATTACTAGTTAGCGACTTAGTACGCGTAAAAAATTGTAAAAATAGATCCTATATTACTCACAGATAAATTAGCGGTAAAAGAATTTAAAAAATCAGCCCAGTAGTTTTGACTTATTTCAATGCATGCAAAAATACAAATCTTTCCTTTTTAGATTAGTATAGATAGTGAAGATTGTAACTTAACTTCTATTTTTTATGGAGACTTATCTATATTCAATACATGTTTACTTTAAAGAATAAATCATAGTACATACCTGTGAAGGCAGTAAACAAGAAACAAAGGGGCCGCCTACATGTTTAATTCGATATTTAAAGGTGCCTGCGGGTGCGGGAGGCACCTGACAGCGCCCATGCATATTCATATTGTGTGATTAATCACGCTCCAGCGTACCCCTGATTCGATACCTACAAGATATTCATACCTACAGACACCCTTTTGTTAACGATGTTGCCATAAGACAATATTATTACTTTTTATTTGTTTTTTCTTTCAGTATCAACAATAAAAGTTACTAAAAGCACTTATTTAAACGTTTAATTTTCGTAAATTATACTTTGATTAATGACTATTACTAGCTAATTTATTAGACTCTAACGTAATCATCGTATCTTCTTACAAATTAGGTTAGAAATTAAATTGGTATTTCAATTTAAAAGTCATTATTACGTAGTGTTGCAACACTGTAAATAAATAAATTAGCATCTACATTCTGAAGATAAATAGGAACCTAAATGGATATATGTTAATTTGTAGCCTGTTAGCATAATTTGTTGTTGGTAACTTACGTAATGAAGACGACTAACTATGTAAAAAGGCTTTCTTGTTATCTTACTAATATTAAATGCGAAAGTTTTGATAGATGATTGGATGGACGTTTGTAGCCTAAATTACTAAATAGATCTCAATGAAATTTGGCATAATAAGACATAGAAAGCCAATATTTGAATAATCAATTGTCATAGAAAACAAAACATATAGGTTTTAGTAATACTTTAAGCAGCCAGTATTAAAAAGAAATTAAATTAAAACGTTCATTCATAAAAAACTAAACTATTTTCACACCACAAATACAAATATGATTTATTAACCTATTTTAATGAAGGCAAAGCATACGCCACGCGTGCCCACGATTTTTTACGTTCCTTTCATAAAAAGTAGTTTACAATGTCATCTCTAAATCCTTCCATCGTATATAAAAAAATATTAGCATACGGAATCCATATTGAAGTCGTCCTTTCTTGTGAGCCTACATCTGTCAGTGGGCGGATGAAACGAGAGATGCATTTGACTTTTATGCAAATTCACACACTTTGCCGGCTATTAGTAATGTTATTGCAATTCGGTTAGTGCGAATACACCCTTTAATACATAATAATGAGCACGGATATAACATTTAGTCTAAAATTAGAATGTGTGTTATCTGATGTTGATCATGACTTGTAGACAACCATCTTAACAATTGGATTGACGACCAAAATTCAGTACAATAGGGTAATTTTTATACATTTTGTTATCTAGATACATATTGGTAGCATATTATACACTACTGATTACCCATCAGCGTCAATCACGAATAAAGCGTTGTCATGTGAAAAATTAAGTGAATTCCGTGGAGTGACAAATTAGGCGGGTCAGGGGGATATGCGGGGTGAGGGGCGAAGGGAGTCGCGTGCCGCGGTCTCGCGGGACCGCTGACGGATTGCGGGCCGATTGCGAATGACGCCGACGTCCGATGTTCCCCCAATCGTCAACAGCTTGATGCTTTGATGTCGACTGTCCGATGACACCGATGTGACTCCTGGCATATAGTGGAAACATTATCTTAAACGGCATACGTGAGTTATTAAAATCAACTAAAGTGATGCCACATCTCAACGCTTAAAAAAAATTGAATGCTTTAATATTATTGTCTATACTTAGCTCTAAAGGTATGATCATGTGGCATGAGATACATTTATAATATCTGTTTTATATTTAGATTTTGAGTGTACAATTGTGATTCGAGTTTATGATTTAAAAAAATAACTTTCGAGTAACGTTAGGTAAATATTATGGAAGATTAGTTTTTTTCAAAAACCTTTTACAATACCTATACATGTGACATAACTAATATTTACGCTAGAACTATGTAATCCAACAAACGCACACAATAAAAATGTATTCGTATACAAAAACAAACATTTTTCATCTATTAAAAGTGCAAACAGAATGTTTGTACAATTTTTTTTTCATTTACTCGTAACCGTTGGGGCGCAAAAAGGTAAGTGATCGCGGCATATTTTTCAGTACGAGCAAACACACTCTCCATTCATCGGCGCAATGAAAATATTGGCCATTTATCTTTGGTCCGCCGGAAAAACGACCTGTCGCGGCGGGTCTGTCGCCGCCGGACCTGTCGCCGGCGGGCCTGTAGCGCCCGCACGCCCTGTGCTGTGTGCATTGTCAATGGAATTCATTTATCGCGTTCGCTGATATGTGAAATCACTATTTCGTTTTGATGCCCGTTGATCCTTTCCAATTTTATTGTTTTTGCAGTACAGTGGGTACGTAAATGTATTTTTCCCTCGCTTCGTGTCACGAATGTCGTATTGACGCATTACGGAGAAACGATTCGCGATATTTGAGTTTATCAATAAATAATACATGCATAGTCCACCATGCAATCAATATAAGCTCAATATTTTAACTATTAACCTGTGTATTTTTTAATCTTCTGACTGACTAGTTTTAGAATTTATAAGCGAATAAAAGAGTAATTTACAAATGAATGTCCTACATGATTACTTAGCTTTATATAGTCGCAATGACTAGAAAACACTAGTGACGAAAATGTCTAAATAAGATATTAACACTAAAACATTTCATTAAAACTAAGTAAATAACAATAGAAACATTTTGAACCATTTGATTAATAAAAGAAACGGTTTTAAAACGAAATATGAACTTTGAAACTAGTTACGCCATCTATTGTCGGATAGCGAATGCTCAAGTAAAAACTTTTCGTCGATAGATGTCCTTTTTAAAATTTACTCACAAAAACAATGGCGTAGATTTAAATTTTTAAATACTAATGTTTTTACAAATTACATAATTATGATTTGTATTCATTTCATAAAACGTGGACAGGATGATGGTAATTCATTTGTAAGGGTTATTTAACCGGTACATATAGTGTAAAAACTATAAATAAAATTACTTAATTATATCAAAAATCTTTATTTCCTCCACTTTAGACCCATACAGTAACCCATAAAATATAAAATACAAAAGTAACAAAAATACAAGAAGTAAAAAAAAAAATCACAGACATTAGTTAGATACTAAAGAGTAACACGGTAGGAACAGAAGGAATGTTTTTACTGAACGTGATATTAAAATCTAAGAGCGGGCGCACACCTTTGACTAAACTATCGTACAACGGTTGTGCGATTGTCGATTGTTTCGCATTCAACTGTTTAGTTGGATAACTAAAAATGGAGAAGTATGCGCATCTCCATATAAGCTCATAAGATTCAAATGCGACTAAACAGTTGTGCGATAGTTTGATCAAAGGTGTGCCCGCGCCCTTAATGTTGACAAGTAAGCAGCGAAACTGTAACATAAAACAACACTTGTAATCATAATATCTCAAAAATTTTAATGAAAACGAAATACATATTTTGTAACAGATTTTATACCTGTCAAAGGATACCCGCGTTATTTGAGCAATTTAAATAAAAAAAAATCTCAAGCGAGTTAGTATATATAGTAGCTATTCCAGTAGCTGGAACACTGGCATGCAAGCTACAAAACTATTTTACTGGCATGTTCTCACCCTCATATTGTCATGAGTAATATTGTAAAAATTTCTTAAACCTATAACAATTTAACATTAATTCAATAAATAAAATAAAATTAACCTTCAGTTAAATGTTTTTAACTAAACACTGATTTTATTTTATTTTGTAGATTCTTTATCACATATTTTTAAATATTTATAACATAAAATTTATATTACTATAATAAAATTTATGAATTTATTTGCATTGATAAAACATTTTGTGCAGATCATTATTACTAGTGTAATAAAATATTCAGGAAATAAAAAGACTTTCAAGGAACCCTAAATTAATCCCAGTTCTTAATTAAAGGCATTATTACCTCTCAAGGGCCTTAAGTCATTTTCCACTGAGCTAAGTCGCGTTATTTTAATCTTTTTGAAATAGTATGGTATTTGTGGCAACGAAAGAATGTTATAGCTAACCATAAATAAAATCCTTAAATAACAGAAACATGGAATAAACTACTCGTTATATTCATTACAAAGTGAAATAATAGAAGAGGCGATTAAAGCGCCCACTCTATAATTATTCATACTGATAGCTCCGCTAGTGGAAAAAGGATAAACGCCTGTTACATTAAGTCCATCAACGACAAATATTGGTACAATTTACATTTCACTAATTCATATGCCTTTACAAGCACCATTGTACGTAGAAATCCAAAAGGACTAAGGCACACAAAACCAGACACCTGGTCCTAAATTGTTTCCTAACAAATATATGACAATAGTTAGAATATCCGCATGGTGTTAGCGCAGCCGTGGTTCATCCTATACTGGACGTAGATCATTGCAGAGTTATGCCAGTAATAGAGCGCACCTAGGACCAACACATGCCACCACTGATGGGAATGGCCGATATAGTCTACCTTACCGGGGAACCACCGTTCTGGTACCTGTCAAAAAGTTACACTTATAAAATCCTACTATTGGTTATAATATGCAGCTGTCTCTTTCATTCGATAAAGAAAATATGAAAGAGATAGAAATCTTACCTTAAAAGCGTATATCGCAAATGCTGTGCCGCTTATCACATACATGCCGATAACTCGAGGGAAAAACATCTGAAAGTAAAACAATAAAATAATTAGGGACATTAACAGTAACTTAAAGAAGCTTCGTGCACTTCTTTAAGTAAATACACTACTAAAATTACATAATCTTTGACGCGTTTACAAAGAGTACGTTACTGCTAGCACTTTAAGTCATTTAATCTTTGACCAAATTTGTCATATCTTTGCCAACATTTAAAAAAAAATATTACAATAAAGAACATTTCATAACAATAAAGAACTCTAATTGCAAAATCTATACTTTTATCATAAAGAGGAAAGATTTGTATTTTTGTGTATATTTAAATAACTCAGAAACTACTGGGCCGATGTCAAAAATTCTTTCACCATTAAAATCTACGTTATCAAGGAGTAAAATAGACTATATTTTATTCTTAATATGAATCTGACAAAGTCGCTAGTAACAGCCATTTAAATATATTTTATCTACAGAAGATATCATAAGCCAGCTTACCTGAACCATAGGGTTATCGAAGCCCCCCATAACATAAGTCCAGTGTAGAGTGGGCAGAACGCCGTACGCCGCCCAGCCGATGAAAACGCACATCTTGACCGCATACGGCACATTGAAGCGCGGCACTTGCAGCGCCATCGCCACAACAAATATCACAGTCACTGTCAACATGTAGAACGTCTTCAGTTCCTGAAAATAATACAAGTTGCATAAAGCGTTTATTTACAACAATAAGGTAATTTAGTAAGCTACTAAATTCCAAATGCACGCTTGTCGGTTTTTTTTTATATACAAAAAGGTAACAAACGAGCAAGCGGCCACCTAAATCCGCCAAAATGGCGAAGCGACCGCTGCCCATAAATCGACGGAGGAGGCACATAAAGAGGATATTTCCCCTTATGCGTCTCCTCCACAGTCAAATCCACTTTCCCATCCGAACCTTCCCTTATAAGAAAAAGGTGGGACGGAAAAGGGACTAACATTTCGGAGTTTCATAGAATAACAATAATAAGACGTCCAATTGACGTCTCCTTAGAGCAAAGTAAGCGGTTTTTTTTGTGAAATAGAGAAATATATTCGCATTATACATGCGTGCGTCACTACGCTATTATTGAACAAAAACTTTAATGTAATTTGTTTGATTGGCTTTTCTTCGTGACCAATACAATAAGATAATGAAAACCCATAAGTTAAAGAGATGGTGACGTCAATTTTATTTTTACAAGTCATCTTACGCTTTATTTTCGAAAAGTATTGTAAATTAATTTGTAAATAGAATCCAACTTTTTACTTAGGAAACATAGTAACATTCCAGCGAGAATACTTCAATCTATCTGTTTAAAAATTGCTTTTTTTACCGCCATTTTTAACAAGATATCAGTGTCAATGGCAACCTCCGGTACTTAAAAAAATATTTAAATATTGTAGCAGATTGACTTTTCCGTCGTATATAGGATGTATTGCGAAGTACTATAATTGACCTTGCCCTAATACCAGGTCAAGTTGAGGCACGTGGCATTGCGGGGAGACTGCGGAATGCAAATCAATACGCTGGCAACACCGTGGAATTGAATTGCTAAACGATCGTACATCAGAATTTCTAATCATTGATTTGACTGTTAAATTTCTCAGCCGTATTTATTGCAATAGACTAAAAAAACTATTAGAACGGACATACCGTAGTCGCCAGGTTTAAGAGGGGATATCTATACTATGATATTGTTTGTAGTAGTTTTATATCTATTTACAGTCTCTAGACGAAGGCAGCTGTCTCCTACCCATTAGAGATGCCCATGCTGCTAGCTATAACCTACCCTTAGAGGAATATATTATAAATTACACGCCATTCACACTAACAAACAGGCCAAAACTAACAATATATTCCTACCAAAAACATCGTAAGTAGTATGCATAAAAAATGAGGTTACAATAATTGAAAATTAACGAGCGTAATTGTAATCTAAATAAATTCTATAGCTGCAAGCAAGAGTAACAATAAAAATAAGATTAAAGATGGCAGTAGAGCGTAATTACTATCGTAACTTAAACTTTCACTTACACAAAATAATCTTCACGACTTTCCAATTACAATAAATCAACTCAGAACTTAGTAATCGATCTCTATTAATATTCGATTGTCTAATAGAAAATGTTTTATGTTAAAATTCCAATACATATAAAAATTTAAATACTCGAATTTTTGGTTTATAATAAAAGCAAAACAAACAAAAATTATCAATGTAATTGTCCTTGACCACATTTATAAAACATAATCATGATTAGATAGATATTTATAAATAACTATTATTTTTAACATATTTATGCATTTGTTAAAAAAAACTACGCACATAATCTACAGATTAGAATAGTTTCGACATAAATTATTAGATAACCAAATACCTAGAATTTTCATTCCAATTCAACTAATTTATTTATCTTTACTATTATTTATCTATAAAAATTAAATTTCTTCATTCGTATTTTAGCAGATATTCTACGTATACTATTTACATCTCATCTAAATATAATATTACAAATAATGGCGTATATGTTATACATTTAGCATTTATTACTGAACGACATTTATAACATAAACTTGATATTTTTAATTAATTATAATATGCCATTATCAATAAATGTAAAAGGCACATTAGTTTTATTAATTTGTCAAATATAAATGATTTAATACCGTTGTTTGAGACATTTTAATTAAGTTTATTAAAAGTATATTTTGTTTAGAAAACTTAAAAAAAGCAAGTTACATTTACGTCTCTATTTATAACGAGACGGAGAAAAACTATTTTACATTGTACCTATAAACAAATGGTCATACCTACTCTTTGAAATAAAACCAGAGACAAGTTTTTTTTTTCAGTGTACTTACGTGGTGGCACCAGAATGCATAGTATACGCCGGAAGTGTAAATAGCCAGCAAGGAGAGCGCGATGCCGAAGAGATCGTACATAAGGAATGTGTTGTAATCCGACTCGGAGCGACACGAGAAAGTGTGGTACAGAGCGGACAGCGCCATACAAACCTGAAATTATATACAAATTATTGACGTACGGTATATTACATTGGTAATTTTTAGGGTATAAAATTACTTCTGATGTTTTGTCATCCCCTGGTACTTTAAATTAAGCAATTTGGCATTTTTAATTATAGTTTCATAATTATTTATTTGTTAGCCCACTTTTCACTACTTAGAGAAAATAACGCCCAGAAATTATAAATGAACCTTTCTAAATAATTCATCTCTCCTTCACAATAGGTGAAATAATTGCTAAGTTGGAAAGTTAAGTGTGCTTAAAGGTCTCGTAAAACTTGACGTATTTAAGACGTTTTCTCCAAGTTTAAATGCATACTGGCAGTTTCATACCATTGGCTCAATGCTCAAATAAAAAAAAAATCATAAAACTACTGTATTTTTTTTACAAACTACAAGACGATAAACATCAAAATTAAAGTAACACAAAACAGGTAAAAAATCGACTAACTTTTTATACAAATCTTCAGGTCAGTCACATCAGAGCCATTTTAAATTATACTTTGCTTGCGTCACGAAACTAATAGCACGCTATATGTTAAGAGAACCATACACTTTGCATAATATTATCAACATAAACGAAGAAAAAAACGGTTTTAACAAAAAGTGATAATACACCTTATTTATTTTGCCTTAAAATAATAGATAATTTAAGACTTTTTTTTGTTTCCAAACCACCTAATAAAGAAGCATCATGAACGTGTCAAAAAACGCAGTTATAACGGTATTGTATTGAACCGCTTTCTAGTCTTTACAGTTGCCATGACGACCTAAAAAGCGATTAAAATTTGTAAGTCAGCGAAGTCAACAATAATCGATAGTGAACAGCAAAAATTATTTCATACTACTGAATAATTAAATCTCGTACAAAACGCTTATTTCCATATGTTACCGACTAATGGAAAAATATACTCTTAATTACATAACCATAGATCACGATGGTACAATATTGTACAGCTATTTTTTTTAATACTTTATGATATAACATGTTGCCTTTTTGTTATAATATTCATGTGCTAAGGAAAAATGTAAAAACCGACAAGGCCGCAAACAAAATATGAAAATCATAATCAAGATTAACATTCTCAATAATTCACAAAGTAACGATAACAAGTTTTAATATAAAAAATCCTCGTATACAATGAGCTACTTTTCCTTGACAACGTAAAGGTTTAAAGTTATAATGAAATTGTCTGTAATTATAGTAATCGGCCAACTTATTGATAACTGGCTGTTGCTGGCGACTTCGCATGACATTAAAAAATATAGCCTATGTTAGACACAGATAAAATTACCTTTCTAACGGTGAAAGAAAATTGAAAACAGGCCGAGTAGTTTTTGCGTGAAAGAAATACATACAATAATACAAATCTTCCCTTATTAGCTTTCGCCCGCGACTCCGTCCATGTGGAATTAAAAAAAAATGAGTAGCCTATTTGTTCTTCTAAACTATCCTCTAAATCTGTACCAAACTTCATCGAGATCAGTTCAGCCGTGTAGGCTGCAAACTCTAACAAACATCCGTCCATCCATCTAAACTTTCGCATTTATAACATTAGTATGAAATAAGTATATGTATTGAACAAAACACTTACAATATAAAATGGAGACTTGCATATTTCCTACAGCCTTGTTTTCTTAGATTCGTGACTGTACACATATTATAAGTGTTTATAGTATAAGATTGACAACAGATGCGGTTGTTACTTTCATCGCTCGCCACATCTATAGCTTTCACTCATCATGTACACGCAAATATTAAATGTAAGTCATAGACGCAAAGATTTTTAATTCCTAAAATTTTTGAAAGTATAAAATGTACAAAAACTTCCCGTATGGGCAGCTATGAGCAGCTATGGGCAGCTAAAGGCAGCTATGGACAGCTATGGGCAGCTATAGGCTATAATTTGTCAGTTATTTTGATCACAATTCAATTACCATTTTATATTGAATCGTGGAACAAGCCAGCAGTGAGTGCAACAGTATGTAGATATTCTAACGCTGAATATATATAAACGTTTACAAACTCAGAGCAATTACGATAGATTCATTCATGCTAAAAGAAGTGTCTTAAGTTTTCAATAAACTGTACACATGTTTATTCAATTTCCCCTTGTATGCGCTTTATTTTGGTTGGTAAGTACGTATATATGAGAATATCTTAGAGAAAACTGTCAAAATGTTGGTCAAACTATTGGACTAATGACTATAGGAAAGTGTTCAAGTCCTAAATACCTTTAGACTTAAGTAAATAAAACTGTTTTGACATTTGCGAAGATTGGCAATACCTTTTTGTCGTTTTTTTCAACGCATAACTTTCACTAAAACGTCAGCGGGCCGGTCATCCGCGCATGCGCAGTGCGCACTTTCGATGCGTCCGCCAATGGGGCAGCACATAGATTTCGTAATTCATCTCGAGGAAATAATGACACTTCGCACCGAAGTCGAGACAGAGAAATCATGACCATACATAGCTCGAACATGCCGAGATATTGCGTATATGCAGGAATGTTAGCCTACATTATTTATTTCCATACTTAGTTAAGTAACTAGAGCCTAAACAACAACAGTGAATGGATATATACACTACACTTCTGGCGAGAATAAGAAATTACTACTAATTAGGATAAGGTTCCCTAGTTTAAATATAATTACATAATACTTGAAGGCAAACAACTGATGAACCGGAAGGTATAACCGGAAGATAAAACCGGAAACATGACCGCAATAAATAAATTTAAATATCATTACATAACCAGTATGTGCATCTCCAATATAATTTGTAACCTTGGTATGCGACATAATTTATTATAATATTTAATCAAATTGTTTCAGCGCAAAATAGTAAAGAAAATCATCGAAATTTCGATTTAGAACCATGGTTTCCTCAACATTTTTTATGCTGAATGTTATTAAATATTAGCTGTTTCTCGCGGATCCGTCCACGTGAAAACAATATAGCCTATATCGCTCACAGATAAATTACCTTTCTAATAGTCAAAGAATTTTTTAAATCGGCCCAGAAGTTATTACGTGAGTCAAATACATACAAAAATACAAATATTTCATCTTTATAACATCGCAGTGATATTTAACATGCTTAAGTCTCCGTGACATACACACTGGTTAAAGTTATACAAGTCCGTGTTAATATTTTACTCACCAAAAAACAAGAAAACAGGATAGCTGCAACTGTCTTGTCGGTTAAGGTAGCGTGAATATTTATGATGACGAGATCATTGATCGTTAGAAAGAGCAGGAGAAAGAAACCAAATATATGTGTCCATATGTTCATGGTTTCATTCGTCCACCAGAATATACTGAAACAAAATTATTTATTACTTCATTTATTCCTATTCGTAACGGGCTATACATGCATGCCATATTGTTTTTGGTGGAGGGGAACGTGTTAAGTTCTAACAAATGTAGTTAATTGATTTCAGAGACATATATCCCTATCCATCCATCCCTATTTAATCTCGTCTCTATATTTCAAAAGAAAAAAATATAATAAACCCAAGTCTAATATAACCGAGTATACAGTAAATTAGACAAAAAAAAACGAAACAATGTACAATTAATTACGTGCTCGTGAAACTGATTAAGATTATTATAATGAAAATGGAATATATTTTTATATGACCTCACGTCAAGGCTCGTTCTGCGAATCACGGAACTTGGCTTAAATTTCCATGTGTACATATAATGAGATAGTTAATTAGTATTCATCGAAATTACAACAAGCCTAACTATATCTTTATGTAGTTTCGGGAAATAATACGAAACAAATTACATTTCACTCTTCAAAATCAGACAAACCCCTACATATATTTTATCGCAACAAGAACCATAGCAAAATAAACATCGCCGTTGCGACCAAATGGTACACATTAGGAGCCCACTCAGACTACAGACTTTATCAGCCAATAGTTTATGGGAGCTTAATCAGTATGAACATGTACGGAAGTTGGTACATTACAACGATTTCGTTTTTAGCTATTTTAACTTCACAGCACAATCAATTCTGTGGTTTTCAAGGGCTCTAATTGTTAATAAGATGTTTGTGCCACTAAATAATCTGTGGAGATACATTTTAAAACAAACAATAATTTTGCAGGATTAAGTAGCTGCGTTCAAGTACAAATAAATGGATTTAACCTTAAAATATGTTGTTTACGGAAATGCAACAGTACGTAATATTACAGTAACTCGTTCAATTGATATCTAGGTCGTAATACGTATTTTTATAATCATTTTTTTATTATCCAAGAGCCATCATACATAGTATTTACCAAAAAATATAGTTTAAGCTTTAACTAAGTGGTGGCGTAACTATACCAGATTTAATTAAATTTTAAGTATAGATTGTCACACATTTACGTATAGGCAGTCGTCTTATTTACGGCATGTTAGGTTCTCGTAATTCGCGACTTAAATCGAAACGACGCAAGTCGAGACATATTTTTTCATATGTTTACATGTTAAATTCAAGGGTTAGGTTCCACACGGATTCGAAACAAAAAAAAACTGCATTTATAACAAATAGAAGATTTCTCAAAATTAGAATCAATTTGATCATTATTTTGATCATCTCGTATACCGAAAATCGAAACAAATGACGTACGTTTGAGGAATAGTGTCAAAACATTGTTCGACATAACTTGAAACGACGTAAATCAAAACGACGTAAGTCGAGGACTGCCGGTACTTATATTTGAAACGCAAATTATAAACAGCAACAAATCTAAAGACAAAGAGAACCTTTAGCATGCGTAAAGTTGTCAGGTTGTATGTGGCATGATTATAAACACCAAAATTGCACAATTTGATGCACGATGTTACACTCCAATTGGAATCATTCACAATCACTTACAACACAATAATCTATATTCATCTATAATAGTTATGTTACTGAATGTACACTTTTATGCATTAAATATAATAGAAAATTCGTAAATAAACCAAAGCTTGACTGTAATCTGTCCTGAGTTTTCCAAAAGCTTATACACTCTAGCTTAATAAAATCCTATTAAAACTACTTGTAACATTTAAAACACTTCAGAATTGGAATTTGATATTTTGGATTCATTATTGAGGGAAATGAAATCAATAAGAATAATATACAATTAATTATTAATTATGAAACAAAATTGTATAAGCACTAAGAACCAGTTTATTGCATAATTTTCATAAAATTTTAATTTTTAACTTCATCATCACCAGCTCACTTTACGTCCCCACCGAGGGGTTCGGAGCCTACCCTAATAAGGGGTGATTAGGCCATAGTCAACCACGCTGGTCAAGTGCGGGTGGGTTGACTTCACACATATCTTTGAATTTCTTCGCTGATATGTGCAGGTTGCATCACGATGTTTTCCTTCACCGTAAGAACGTCGGGTAAATTATGTACATATGAAAATTCGAAAAAATCGAAAATCACATTGGTACAACGTAGCAGGATTCGAACCCAAGACTTGTGGATTACAAGTCAAGTGTTCAAACCACTGAGCCAAAAACGCTTTTTTATTTTTAACTTAAGTTATTTTAAATATCTAACCAAAATGTCCATCTTACCTCTCCCAACATAATCTAGTAGGTAGTAACTTCCGATATCCATCTCTGATGAAAGGATTGTGCTGCAAATAGACTGGAGCTTCTTCATATTTTAGTAACTGTCTGTAGTTTATATACAAAATATCTTCTTTAGTTATATTATTATTGTCTTCTAGTCTTTTTCCTCTACGGAGCAGTGTGGTGCTGCTGCAGTAGTCTTTATCCATAATACATTCTTCTTCAACCTTATAAAAGTCAATAATATAAATATACAGTTTAAAATTTTAACACATGTGTAAGAAGTTAGATTTAAATTATTGTTTCAAGTTAAGAATTTGCAATTTTCTCTAAATATCATCTATATTTCGTATGATAAGCTTAATCAGACATGAACTGTATATATTTTGTTTGTTATTATTTTTTTGCTTATTAACTTAATAAAGGTTTTCTAATAAAAAAAACATATTTAACATTTACAAAAAAATTAAATGTAGTTTTGTTATTCATGAAAACAATTGTAACAAAAATAATTCTAGCTAATTTATTTAAAAAAATATAATTCAACAGATATAGATATGTATTCCACATAGTCCCATAAACTTATACCATAAGTTACTACATCTACTTTGGAAAATAGACATTAAGCAATAAATACTTACTTTCTCGATAGGCATAAACTGGAGAGTTTCTGCATGGCATTCACTTACTTTTCTAGTCATTGTTATAGTCATGGTGTATTTTTTGGTCCAAGAATGTTGTGTGAAATACTAAGTTTACTCACAAGTAAAAGGCACAAAAGTTCGAAACTTGCTTACAATTGTTTTTTTTTATATTTAATAACTACAAAGTTGTCTATAAAAAACAGTGAATGATTTAAAAATTAATAGGGAAATAAACGAAATAGACACTGCGACACACACACCCTACAGATCTGGAACTAATTTAAAGACTAAAAAGTTTATTTGGTTTTCGTTGATGTTTTGCCATCTTTCTTCAACTCAAACTCAAATCTGTCAGCTAACTGTCATCTGTCAACTTCGAATGACGTGTGACGTACAAGAATGTCAAAGAGTAAAAGGCCTGTTTCTTATGTGATCTATGGGAAACGTGGTTCAATTATTATATTACTAACAATAAAAAAGTAAAACTTACAATACTCTACGAAGAACCTAATGGCGGACTTTAACTAATAATAAACTACACTTTAGACATCTTCTTACATGTTAATTTATGGGGATTTAGGCCAGGCACCACTTACAATTATCCATTAAGCCACAAAAGAATGCAAACCGAATAATCAGCAGCTGACGTCCTTCAATATTTAATAGATTGTCGCTATTCTAGTATAGGTTTAATCACATTTAACACCAACAGTCGTGTGAAATGTAAGTGATAACACTTCACGCGGCGGTATATATAAAGGGGTAATTAATTGTTTAAGCAATAACGAGATTCATCAGATCTATTCTCAATGTCCTTTTCAATAACTAAAATTAGCTTAAAAGTTTCTACATAATTGAAGATTACCTAAGAAGACATTTTCTGAACAATATGAGTTCTGTTTACACCTGTAAAAGTTTCAAATTGCACAAACGTGAATGAAAATAGATACTACTCTACAACTACTGTATCCAAAAATAGCGCCGGCAAATCTTAAGCGTTCGTCACTTCCGAAAAAAAGTGTTGCTACTTTAAGACAGTAAATCGTATCAATTACAGTTATATTTTAAGAACAGAAAACAAAATAACATAAAAACATAATCTATTTAAAGTAACTAAACAATATTTACTAGTTTTCTATCTCATTATGGATATTATGAAGCATAAGCGGTAAAATAAATAACAATTTAAAAAATTGCGTATGTTAAAAATTTTAAACATACCAGATAAAATGAACGCTCCTTGCAAATGGTCGATTTTCCTGTTTGCTGTTCTCCATTCGCCGCGAGTGCGTTAATTTTGTTAGAACTTGCGATCTGTCCTAATTCCTATTATTTATTAATATTAGTTATTATTATTTTTTATTTAAGTATTTAAAGTTTTACTCCAATTGTTATTATTTCATTATTACTACATAAAACGAATAAGAAGTACTTTTACGTTTAGACGGGAGCCATCTTGCAATCTCTAATCAAAGGTCCTTGGCTCACAGTTTCGTTGTCTGGTTGAAAGTCAGTTTATTCCATCATATTATAATCAAATGGCGTTAAAACGAATTAATAGGGTACGTACAGCTATATTTTCTCTTTATTTGAAAGATTTACGCGTTAAATAATAAAGTGCTATAATTTTTGAAGAGTTCGTAGTGAATGTTTCGTCATTGTGAATACCTATTAGGTATCGAAATTTCTTCTGGATAATTCTGAGTGTGTGATTTTTATAAATTCAACTATTACTATAATTATGTTCATATTTCATATTTTAAGAAGGATTAAATGGTTTTGCTGGTTAACTTTGATGACAATTTTATGCACACGGCGTACATAAAATGTCGGAATTATGTGCCAATTTTGAGGTTTTCTTGTCATGTTTCCGAGACTTACTATGATCGAAGCTAAAAATCCAAATTCTTGTGAAAGAAGTATTATTTTGGAATTCAGATTAAGCCATTTTTAAATTGTAATTTATTTAAACCGCTGATTTTGCAAGTGATGATGTGTTTGACTTATCTCGTATTGTGTTTCCTGCTTTGTATGTAGATGTTATTTCCGTTTCCAGGAATTACAAGACCTGGGCAGAGATCCACCAGCACAATGTTCGGCAGGACCACACGGGGAAGATCGTAAGTATCTATTGATTTTTAAATTCTAACTTACCACTTTATGACTCATTTATGAAGTAAAGACAAAACAATAACCTTTCGGAAAGGGTAATATTGTTTAATTCTATCTTTTTCCAAACAAATATTGATTTTCTTAGTAGGTAGAAGTGGAAGTGTTCTAATGAAATGTATAAAAAGATTTGCACATTTAGTTTTATAAAGACCTAAATTAATCAGCTGTTTCCTTTAAATGTATTCAGTAAAATGCTTTGTTTCATTCGTTTTTTTCGTTTTTAACTTTGTCCTTTTAATGGCTTGTGAATGTTTAATCCTATTAAGTTTATATAATCTATTATGAAAGCATAAGTATATTTTTATAATGTTATTATATCTCTTTTCAGTATTCCATTGGCAAGCCACAATAATGGGTCCAGTAAGTTTTTTGTTAAATATAAATATTAAATGCTTAACAATACTGTTTATGAATCAATAGTCTTTTGCCACTATTTCATATGAGAACAAAAAAAAAGGAAGTACTGCTTTTGTTAAAAGTTCTTGTATTTTGCAGGTCGACAGTCCTTACCAGGGGGGTGTGTTCTTCCTAACTATACATTTTCCTACAGACTACCCATTCAAACCACCTAAAGTTGCATTCACAACGCGTATTTATCACCCCAATATAAATAGTAACGGGTCAATTTGTCTTGACATTCTACGTGCACAATGGTCACCTGCACTTACCATATCCAAAGGTACCATACTAAACCTAAAAATTTCTTAATTATTGTTGATTATATAAATCATTAATTTTGTTCTTTCTTTTCAGTGTTGCTTTCAATCTGCTCATTGTTATGCGATCCAAACCCGGATGACCCCCTGGTGCCAGAAATTGCTAGGATCTACAAAACCGACAGAGAAAAGTACAATGAATTAGCCCGTGAGTGGACAAGGAAATATGCCATGTGATGAGTCAATTGTGACATTTGCAAACATATACACACATCGCCACAGCCCGGGCTAACCCCTTTCTAAGTTCCCGCTCCCCACTCCCTCTTAGTATAAAATCTCAATAAATTATCCAAAATTAAATAAAAATGTATAAAACACTATTGGTCATCTGTAGAGTTTGCAAGTTTGATGTTGTCTCCAATAATTTTAATGTGCAACTCATCACATCAAAGTTTATGTGCAAGAGGCATCTTCTATGATGGCAAAATTGTTTTGTTAGCATCGTCACTCATTTAGTTGAAGTTTTGATTATTAGTTAAATTTGTATAACTTGAATTTATGTATTCCTAAAAGAATTTGTACTTTAACTAGACATAAATTGCATTGTGAAACTGTACAATAGCATATGTTTAGGATATGGAGCGTTCCTTGCTTGTCATCCGGTTCACTTAAGATTTTGTCAATGTATTGTAAGCAAAGCTCATGATGTTAAGAACATTCTGGTAATGTATGTAAATGGTACAACAAAATGAGCTTCTCGACGATGTTGAGTGAGTGGTTTTTTTTTACTAGTAAAGCATCTCGTTTAAGTTAGTGAATGTAGCTTGCTACAGCAGACTGACATTGGCTGAGTGGTCAGTTTTCTTTCATCCACAATATCGTGAGTATCGACGAAAACGCTCCTATAGGGCCGAGATTCAGTATAAATTACAGTGTATCTCATAAGATAATAAGTTTAATCTAGACATTTTTTTTCAATATGGCGATCTTTATAATTATAATTTTATCTAATATATATTGTGGTTGTAAGGATACTTGCGTTGTGATTTCCTCTCCAAATTCTCCTTTCCACATTACCATCCTTTTAATCCATTTTAATATTAGCAGTATGGCAAACTGACTTAGCATGTTGGCGTAAGTGGCGGCGAACACTCACTTGGCTAACACTGGGAGAGCAAAGTTAAAGCTTTTAAATTGTAATCAACAGACAAGATGTATTTTAGCTTCACTAAATTGTAAGAAAACAATAAATTATTGTGTATGTAAATAACTATTTGAGCTTTATTTAGGGGTCATTTCCTTGATTTGGGTGGTATGTAGCAGCTTTTGGCTGTCATACATAAAATGATCACTTTTTTTAAAACAATCTTGAATTTTTTGATTTGAACATTCAAAATTTATGAAAACTGGATGTTCTCAAGGACACTAATTTGATCTTAGACCTAAATATAGAGCTTTTTGGTGGAAGTAATACATCTTTGTCTTTAGAAGAATAATTTTGCTTTTTAAATGTTCAAAAAAACTAAACAGTTCTACTTTAGTATTTATTTCATGACTAATTTGAGCTATTATAAAAATAATCCATTTGTGTGTCGCCTACAAATCGATTTAATCAATTTAATAAAATTGAAATGGATCTTTTCTGGGGATACAGCAAATATGGAAAGTAAAGCGTGTTTCTAGGTTAAAAAAATCTGTGATTCCAGTAATGAGGATAGATCGTTAAGGATATGGCCTGGTAGCGACATTTAGGTGTAAAAAATCAGTCGGGTAATGAGATTCATGACCGTTAACCGTGATGCTGACGTCAGATTTAAATATATTTTTGAACAGACAGACTAAAAGGGGATTGGATTCTGCAGGCGCACCTATAACTATAGGAAGCTAAAACAATAAAGAGCTTTGCCTCTACTATATCTAAAGTGGTTGATGTCAACAGTGGTCATTCAAGGGCAGAATGACGATAGGTTCGGAAACATGTTTCGTAGTAAACTTTTACTATAATGGTAACACTAACCGCAATGGTAATTATAGAGTTGGTGGTAATATCTGTCTCATCATCGTCGTGCGCCATCTATAAAAATGTAATCTGCTGATCCAATTATTGGTTAGAACTCATACTATTTTTATCTTCAAGGGCAATATGACTGCATCACTCTGCTCCCTTATCTATAGACCATATATGGTAATATAATTTTTTCTGCCCTTATTGAAAGCAAATACTAAATAATATGCGCAACATTTGTTTTTAACAGATTATAATATCGGTGATTTGTATGTTTATAAATTATTTATAAATCACCGCAATACTTTGTAGTTGTATTTGCTACACTTCAACATGGAATACAATCAACAGTTTTCTGGTTGCGAAGTATCAAAACTGTTTGTATTTACATGTTCTATTGATAGGCTTTTTCTTTTAAACATTTAATGTTTAAGTCAGTATAGATAAAATAATTGTTTATATCCAAATAAAAAACTAATGTTGCAATTTAATTGCAATGGCTGCAAGAGAAGTTAATTCCACCTGGACATGACAAGGAACTAGAATCAATTGTAAAGCTTTACTCCAGCGTTCAGAGATAAAAATGTATAGATTTATGCATAAACCACCTTTTTAGTGGATAACAATAAGGGATTGTATACATAAAAGTAGCGCCTGTTACGAAGCCACGGGTGGAATTATTTTCCTTATACGATGACAATACTTTGCATGTCATTATTGTGAAGGGACAGAGAAACAGCAAGCGCTGTTATAAGCGCACATTAAAATTTAATTTAGCTACATGTATTCAGAAAACGTGTTTTCCTTAAAATTCTCGAAATTGTCTAAAAAAGGTGAAACATGATGACTTCTATCAATATATCTGCATAATTCAACTAATTGAAAAGCAATCAAATCTCACGTAGTAGATAACTACGTATCTGTTTTAATTTTCTTATCTAGATATACGATAAAGATCCGTAGTTTGTATGACTTTTATTATAAAAATATTATATATGCGTAATATTTTTGTGCTGTAAAATACTGTGGATCGTGGATACCGCAGAGCAATTTCCAAGGAGTTACCAGTTAAAAAAATAAATAATAATTCTTACATTTATTACTACCAAAATATATTAGTGAAATAAATACAAATTTCGATACATTGAAGACATAATGGTCCTTATAATATAAATCAAAAGCATTGACAATCATTAACTACTCTAAACATTATTTTTATGACTGGCAATATAAACATACAGACTAAAATTAATTTAAATCTTACATTTTACTGTTTATTTGTACACAAATTAGCCTCTGAAATAAAATACACTAAACATTTTAATGTCTTTGATAGTTACTATATTGCGAGGGATTTTACTAGATTTACATTTTAGAGGTTAAATTGCTTTATTTAAAAAAAATCATAATGTTTACGACATATTGAATTGGAACCAGTGGCTTTTACATCCATGTTCCCAAATACATTTATCTAGCGATTTTATCATCAATTCTCAGCAACTGCTTTTTTTTACTGTCATCATGATTGCGTATTTTAGCAATTCATTGCTTGAGAAAGGCAAAGACCGGTGGGTAAATATTACTGTTCGAATACTTTTGGCTACGTAAAACAACAAATATTCTCTCTGGATTCAAATTGTTAATGAGAAATAACTATTTTTGTATTACTTTGTACACTTAAATATAAATACAAGATGATTGCATCCGACTACCGTTTTACATATGCGTCATAAACCGTTATGTAGAATCTATTCACATGTAGATGCGATTTTTGTTCACATACAAAACATGTTACAATGTTATAATCTGTAACTATAGAAAGTTTTATAATGACTCTGTTCAAATTAACAAAAATAAATAAACTTTTGATAAGATAACGTTGACAGTTTTAAACAAATATTTTTATAATATGCAATTTTGTTCTGGTACAAATGGTTGCTTTTACGATGTTTGTACATTTTATCTACCATTTTATAATTATTTCACCATTAGGAAACTGCATTATTACTGAGTGACATAGTCTATTTTTAAATTTAAGCAAACAATGTCGCAAGAAAACATAGTATGTATTAAACCAGTCTGAACTAATTATCTACAGAACATTGTCTGACGACATGAATAATCTTTATCCATTATCGTATTTGGCAGTGATTGCTTAATTATTTAACTCAATAGGGCGATTAACAATTTAATTTCTGATAATTGTTCTTTGTTTAAAATATACGAGATATTATTGCGGGTGTAGATTGCCGTGACATTTGTATTGACAAATACTGTTGTCCCTTTTTATTCAAAGCAAATGTTAGAGATGACAGTGTTACAATGTCACTGCAGTCAAAACCCAGTTTTATCGTACTGGTTTTTGCTCGCGACTTCGTCTACGTGAAAATAAAAATTGCAAAACAATGTTGCCTATGTTACCCGGGGACTACATAGTTTTTTATTAATGAAAGAATTTTTGAAATCCACTCAGTAGTTCTTGAGTTATTTCAAAACATACAAAAATCCAAAATTAAAAATCATTCCTCTTTATAACATTAGTATAGACATAACCACCAAGGGAGGGAGGTCTCCTGCTTTTGGTGACGCCAACTGTTTCTACAGAATAAAAAAATATAAAACAGATACAAAAACTATGCAGAAAAGACGGTATTATTGCTAGCTTGTCACTCTTAGAACATCGACTGGCGACAACCTAATTTTATTCATTTTTCGATTATTAGGAGCTTAATTATAGTTTTAAATACATTTTTAAACCAATTATTATTTACACGTTTACAGTTCAGTAGTTTCCATATTTTTGGCGTTTTTCATTTGCTCTAGCTGTTGATAGAATGCGCAATCAGCTTGGTTCGTTCCAGTTTCCGTCTCATCAGATTGTATCGAAGGGAACGCACCAGTTGTTATAAAATAAGGTTTATCGCTGGCCAAGTCCTGGTTGACTGCATTTTCATCTAAAGAATCACGTTCAGATTGACTTAGTTGTTCATCGGATTTGTACCAGTCGTTCTCGTAAGCCTGCAGCCATATTGGATTAGATCCTTTC
>NW_013525270.1:1572642-1576080 GCF_000836215.1 Papilio polytes | reverse complement strand
CAACACGTTAAACTCCTACACACAACACAACAGTTACCCACACATTATGCAATGTATACTTTATATTAGTAACAATATTAAATACCATAAACGAAAAAATTGCATTAAAAATATCAGAGTGTAGGACGCCTATTCTTAAGGTTATCGCACATTCGTCAGAGTAGATGAAGTCAACACCTCTTATGATCACTGAGGCATACAAACGCCACATGACTACCATATCGACGTCGTTGGTTTAACACGATAAAAAAGGTAAAATAATTTGTAACGAATGCGCGACAACCTTTACATATCGAGTTTATCTCATTCTTTGAGAAATCGATTAAACTACAGTGACTTGTTAAAAATTTAACCTCCTAATAATCTGATAAAAATAAAACTTATCCTTCAATTTCTAAATTGTGTTTTAATCAAAACAATTTTGGACACTAAGAAAAAATGGTGAGTGTACAGACAATACGTTTTGCAATGCAAAGTAACTTAATAAGGTCAACGAACATTTTACAATTTATATATTCGTGTATACAAAAAATTTAAACTCGTACAACAACAATAATTCTAAAAACACAAAATATCCATACCTTAAAAAGACTGTCCAACTGCTCGATATTATTATCCACGAGTTTCAAAACTTGGTCCACTTCGAGCACCGAGTGGTCCTCTTTATTCACTAAATGTAGGTATAAGTCTGTCTTCGTGTGGTCTACTGAGCCGTCTTTGTTCTCATGGACCCTCAAATCATCGATATTGACCACGGATTGTGTCACATGTGCTAACGTTTCTCTGAACATTTGTATCTTGTCTCGTATCTCTGCCGGGTGCGCGCGGAGCACGAACCGCACGCGCTGGTCTTCTCGTAACAGATATATGAACACATGAGACTCGTCATGGTAACCATCAGTATCGTTTGCTAATACCTGAAAATACATATTTAGGTAACTAATAAATATGAAAGTTTAGAGTTTGCAGCCCAAACTGCTAAACAGATCTCTATGTAATTTGACATAGATGCAGAGGATAGTCTGGAAGAAGAGATATGCTACTTTCTTTTGTTTAATTCCACGCGAAAGGAGTCACGGGCTAAAGTAAGTTAACATTATAAATGCGAAAGTGTAGATCAATACATGGATATATGATAGAAGTGATGAAAAGTGTCACTAAGTTTCTTTTTTTTAATTCCGCGTGTATGTAATCGCGACTAAAAGTTATTTGGAAATAAATATAAGATTTACGGAATACGGCCGAATACTGAAACGACATTTAAATATGTATATTGTCTTAATTGATGACAGCGACTAAACCCAAAATTCGATGTAAAAAACGAAGCAAGGTTAAGATTCGTTTCAGTATTCGACCGAAAGTCTATTAATAATGTATTATTATTTTTCAGACATAATTATTACTTTAAAATCTTATTCTGTATACTTTCAATAACACAGAGGTATTTTATTAATATTTGCAGTATTAAATGAAATATTTAGGTATAAAACAATTCTTTGTATACATTTAACCGTACCAACCTTAAAATCAAAGTATCCCTTCATCCCTTTCTGCGGGTCGAAGTTGAGTGAGACAGCGCCAGTGTCGCGGTGCACGAGGAAGGGAGACACCGCCAAGTTTTCTAAACCCTCTGTTAATGTCTCCTTCACTTCTCCGATCAAATAGTAACTTATTTTCGCGTTGTCACCTTCATCTATATCTATAGCCTGTAAATAAATTAAATATTTTAATTAATTATTTTGCAAAATAAAACAGTTTTTCTTACCATTAATGTGTTTTTTATTCATTTTCATAAAAATTTACACTAATTTTATAAAAAAGAAAAAATTGTTTTTTTTTTGTCTTTTAAAATAACTCAAAAACCCCTGGCCCGAATATATAAATTCTTTCACTATTAAAAAGCTACGTTATCTCTAAGTAATATGTTAATATATTATTAAGAATAGTTATTATTATTTTTATTTCCGCGCGGACAAAGAACGGCGCAACACTTAGTATTACAGCATTACTCAGTGATAGCTATCTAATTAAGCAAAAATTTCGATTTTAAATCACACTAACAGATTTTAACCTCATTCGTTATATACAAAAAATCCAAATCTTTTCTATTTGCAATATTACCTAGATAAAAATAAATATATTACCTTAACGTGCATGAATTCGATTCCAAAATCGGCTTCCGTAGTAATCCCTCCAGTAAATATCTGACTGACGAACTTCGGTGCGTTGTCATTGACATCTGACACTGTGACGTAAACTGTCAGAGAACTGACGGCGTCTTCTGACGCGCGATACGTGGGCGTGTTGACGCAGTCCTCGCTCGCCAACACCGTCAACGTGTAGTTCGATTTCTGCTCACGATCTAATACTATTGACGATAACCTAATAAGAAATTACAAATATTTTATTCAATCTATTAAAAAAAAAAAAATTATTTTTTAGGAGATATGTTTATATTTAAATTGTGTTTCTTGTAGAAACTTTTTTCTTTAAAAGAATGTACATATCAAAGAAATTGGACTTAAGTATTAAATTATTTTACACTAGTTGTCGCCCGCGACTCCGTCTGCTTAGAGTAAAAAAATATACAAAGAACATCTAGGCCAAATTTCATTGATATCCGTTTATCAGTTTAGGCTACAAAATCTTACAAATATCCATCCATCCAACCATCCATCTAAACTTTCGCATTTATAATTTCTAATTCTTTAAAAGAATGTACAGATCAAAGAAATTGGAATTCACTTAAATCATTTTACGTTACCTGTGTGTGCTTCTATCCAAATCAAACATGGCGTCTTCATTTCCTTCCACAATATAATAACAAACGGGCAGAATAGGCTCATCTCCTCTATCTATAGGGTCTCTTTCCACTACATTTGGTAAATTAATTTCATAATCTGATACATTTTCAGTAATGTTAATGGAAATATCTTTATCAGGGAAGCGAGGTCGGTAGTTGTCCACATTCTGTACGTATATGGTGAGGTCCAAATCAGAACTTAACGGAGTCGGCATACCTAAGTCGTATGCTTCTATTCTAAGCTGTAAAATATATGAATATTTTAATTTAAGATTAGATTTAATTTAAGAACACACAAATTCGTATTAATGTTGTACGCGACTGTATTTAGTTATGTATACAACTATCCCAAATAAAGTTGTATGGATCTTTACGTAGCTGTACAAGTGCGTGTGATAATTGTGTACTCGATTGTATTTTAATTTTGCACGTTGTGTTTACACATGTACATGGAGTGTGGCCAGGTTAGCTGTTATGCACACGAGTTATGTTATGCACTTTCTATACATTGGTGTACCTGTATATTTGGGCATTATGTATTTTGTACATGAATGTACGTATTGGTGTAAGTTGCGTATGCGACTGTATTTGTTGCAGGTTCTGTACTGGATTGTAACTATTGGTGCACGTTGTGT
>NW_013525270.1:1571132-1572316 GCF_000836215.1 Papilio polytes | reverse complement strand
CCGTTGGGCCCGATGTCAGCGTCGATGGCGCGCACCTCCACCACCACGGTGCCGATTGTTGCGTTCTGTTACACACAATCATGTTACATCGATACACTTTAATATTGTATTTGTTAATGCATTTTGTCATCTCATTACGAATAGCTATTAAAAAGCTAGCTTTTGGCCATGCTTCCGTCCATGCTGAATTAAAAAAAATTTGTCTTTGAGTTCTACATTTGTGCCAAATTCCATCAAGGGTAGGTAGTGAAATATCAACTATCAGTATCGTACTAACATGAGAGATGCGAAAATCCGTACGTATGTATGGATGTACTACATATCTTTAATGGATCTCCATAATGTGTCTAGTCTAAAAAAAACTACTTACTAAATTTCTTATTGTTAAATCTCGCTTTGATTCCTATGAACCTATATAGAGGTGTGCACACTACTCGATTTTTAGTTGTGCAACTAAACAGTTTACCTGGCTGCGAAACTATCGATAATCGTACGCCCGCTTTTAGTCGCATTAATAAGCAACGAAAAATGCACAGATTAAAAATTAAAAAAAAATAGTTTATTACCTCTGGTACTTTAATAGTGACGTTCTGCGGAGGGTGCACGAACACGGGCGGGTGGTCGTTGTAGTCAGTGACGCAGAGACGCAGTACTCCGCGCGCGGCGAGCGGCGGGCGGCCGGCGTCGCGCGCCTCCACTACCAGCGAGTAGTTACCGAAGCGGTCCTGCAGCGACTGGCGGGCGAACACACGCGCCGTGTTCCTCTCGCCTGATACCGACTCCAGGCGGAACAACTCTGTATGGGACAAGGAGGTTTTGTTATTAATACTAGTTTTCGCCTGCGACTCCGTCCGCGTGAAATTAAAAAAAAAGGAGTAGCATATGTGCGTCCAGACTATTCTTGGATCTGGATGAAATTTGGCACAAATGTAGAACATTGTCTAGAAGAACACCTATGGGTTCTTCCAGACTATGTTCTAGAAAAATAGCCTATGCTAAACTATTTTTTTTATTATATATTTACGAGGGCGGAGTCCTAAGCGAAAGCTAGTCAATACTAATAAAATAAAGCGTAAACTTCTATGTTATATAGGATGGTAGGAATTACAGCATATTTTTTAATAGCAGAGTTTTACCTACCATTAAAACTCATATTATGTCCGGAGCCTTATTCGAGGCCTTGT